>NW_023615834.1:0-24584 GCF_013339695.2 Rhipicephalus sanguineus | reverse complement strand
CGTTGAGCATTTGCAAGCCAGCCACACTGCAAGGACATTATCCCGACGAGTCAAGACAGTTCCTCCGAGTTCACGAGTTCTGCGTCCTGCATGCAGCCTAAATCATAGAAATCACTGCAGGGTCACTGGACGACAATTCAAATCATCGTTGTCTATTGCACCACGAGCAGATGACGGATTTCCGCTAGTACGTCGCGAATTTCTCTATCTCCGTGATGTCACACTGCTACGAAACGACACTGAGAATCCACCCCCTCGATATCGAAACCGAAAGTGTCTATTTAGGTGGCGCTAATTAAAATATAGGATGCATTCCCAGGCACCACAATAGTCGTTTTAAATTTCTCGACACCAGTATTTTTATTTAGAGCAACAATCCGAAATTTTTTTTAAACTCGTGTCAGTACTCCTTTAGGCTTCTTGTGCTTCAAAAGGTAGTCTCCACAATAGACTCATTCAGAGCTATACTTTCTCGTCATGAGACGCACGAGGAGTAGAGGTAAGAGCAAAGCACAAGAACTATCCGCGCCGAATGAAGTGTGAACAGACGCGAACAGCGCAACGCGCGGCCAGCTCACGCGTCTGCTGCCGACATATAATATAGACAAGCGCATCCGGTTACCGATAAATTTGCTTTTCTTTCCTTTGACAATCCATATTTTGCTTTGCCACTGGAGCGCCACGTTCATGCTTTCCACTGATCGCAACTGACGCAGCGCAGTTTCTGTGGCAGCAGCGTGCGTGAAGCGAGCGCTCATAGCTCCCTTATAGAGTTTTCATCTGCTTCCATCTCCGCTGTGTTATCAGCGCCTAGCTGAGATGCGAACAGAGGGCGGATAGAATAGCGAAGCTCCAGTGCACGTGCGTTCAAGTCACCCGAGAGGTGTTTGCTGTTTCGAACTCAATCGGTCGCTGGAGGACGCGAAAAATGAGCTCTCACTGCGCCGTCTCTTACAACGAGCATCTCGGGTGCGCGCGCGCCTACTCGGTAGCTCCGCGCTCGTGGCCGCTGCAGTGACCAAATAATTTCAAAATTAACGTCTTCAGTGCCGGCGACACCTCACCTTTTTAGGTACCTGCTGACCTTTTAATAAAAAGAAATTCAATCCTTCCTGCATTTTAGACACTTGCTGGGCAAGAAGTCGGAATTGCCCATCCTTGCCTAAGGGTCTCTTTGGAGGGGCCGTAACTATTAGTGCAACGACATTATGCAACATGTTTTTAATTATTGTGAAAGCTGATGTGGAGGAGAATAAGTGGACAAAGTTTAAGAAATTTAAAAAATGGGGTTTTTTTTAATTGTCGTCAGAAGTTTTGATTGTTCGGTGTTTTCTTGAACTTAGCCCGATCATATCTCTTTACTGAAAAGTTATATAAATACAAGATTTGGCAGTTTGGTAGATACGCATACGAAGAACGTAATGCAGAATTTTTGTCGCTCTGCTACAAGGCTTTCTTGAGATAAAGACCTTCAAAGTAAAGAAAATTTTGCCGACTGGGCCATTTTTGAGGTTTTTTATAAAAAGATCTACACTACACATAAAAACTAAAAATACCTGAGCAGAAGCAAAAACATGCATATATTTAGGTAAATAAATTTCAGCTGCCTAACTTTAATATGTTTTTGTGCAATTCATAACGAAAGTTGGCCGAAACAGCAGAGCGGATGAGCGCTCCACTCCACCTCTTCGTCATTATTGATTTCCTGTGGTTCGAAAAAATTTTTGGTGGCAAAACAAATTGCGGATCTCTTCCTTCCACTCATCAGGCAATAATATATAAAATTTTGAAATAAATTTGAGAGGTCGACCAGCCATCGTTTGTTCGATGTTACGTGGAATCACCCAGTTTATTCTTGATAGTTCACAGCGCTAAAAGGACTAGGACAAAGTACGAAGCAGGCAACAACACGACTGCTGACTCACAACTAAAGTTTATTGAAAAGAAGGGCACGGATACACAATACGGTACAAAAGCCAACCACGCCTCAGCGGAGTGACTGTGCGTCTGCAGCAGAGTCATCCAAGTGATGCCAAGAAGCCAGAAGGCATGCAAAGAAACCTTTTTTGCGGCGTTAATCAGGATGACCGATAGTTTTGTGTGTGTTTTCTGAATGCACAGGTATGGTCTACATGTTCTGGCTTCTTGGCATCATTTGGATGACTCTGCTGCAGACGCACAGTCACTCCGCTGAGGCGTGGTTGGCTTTTGTACTGCATTTATTCGTGCCCTTCTTTTCAATAAACTTTAGTTGTGAGTCTGCGCTCGTGTCGTCGCCTGCTTCGTACTTTGTCCTAGTCCTTTTAGTGCTGTGAACTATCAAAAATGTACAGGTGCAGTAAATAAAGTGCACATGAGTTAGTGTATGTATGATCAACTTTAGCTAAAGCAATTTCATCACTTTTTTTAAAGTAATAGTTGTGTAATGCCTACTGTACTTTGTAATTCAATTTAGTTATGTTGAAAACATTTCTAAAAATCCTTAGCACTAATGTTACTTAATGACTTTTTAGGAGTAATTTTGCTGTCTCTGGTTCACATCGCATATGTACACCTGATCTCGGGTAATCACACAGTAACGTACTTGGGTCATTCCACGCCAACTGTCCCAATCGGGGCGCTCGACAAAAATCAATTTCTCTTAAAAAATCTGAGAAAATTACACACATATAGACATTAGTAATACAGTACTTTCCAAAATAATTTGAGCGGCAAAAATTTTTGGGCACATGAGCACCATTTGAGCTTCACAAAATGTTGGAAAACTGGGTACAAAAAAAAAAATTCGCTATAAATCGACCGTTTCAGGCATTCTTAGGAGGAATTCATTATTAGGGGAATTGTGGCATATCTAAGCCAATGGCATTGTTATATTCTTAACTCGACTTATTATCACCTTGATATGTAATAAACAATATAACGTAATAACAAAAGAAACTGCAAATCATGTGCTAAGAATACACTACCTCTTTTTATGCAGCAAATTCAGTTGCTTTGTATTGTCCCCACAGCAAAACAATGCAATGGTTGGACTAAACTTCAAAATTCTTTTTTCAACAAAAACAAAAACTACTCTGATTAAGAAGGATCCATTGATGGGCGAGTTGGTACATGTCTGATATATACGGAGTATGTGCAGCGCAATGAAACGAAGACAAGACACACAAACGACACCGACTGGCACTGACTGCCAACTGATTTATTGAAAAGCACGAAGCCCGCTTTTATGCATGCGCACATGTTAGCAACAACTCAAACGCATCATGGGTGACCATACAAAACCTGCATCTCTTTGTCACTTAGATACACACTTGATGCCAGATTTCTCAATGTGAGCTGCCTCGATTATTTCTCTCTCTGTTTTTGTTCTTGCATGCTTGATAAATGTCGCGTGATCAAAGCGCAGGGTGCATTTACACTTGTTGCAGTGATCTGCAAGATGTCCGCCTGAATCGTTTCTTACATTAAAAAAATGCTCACGTGCTCTGATGTTGAAACATCGGCCCGTCTGCCCAATGTACTCTTTTCCTATCTTAAAGCAAATAGGCGCACTATGGCAACAAGGACAAAAGGGAGGAACCGACGACACCTTTTGTCCTTGTTCCCATAGTGCGCCTATTTGCTGTAACATATGAACCGTTACCAACTAGCCCAAATGGCTGTTTTGCTACTCTTTTCCACAGCTGAGTGGTATCTTATATACCACGTGAGTCACACAATCGGTGTAACGGTAAACATGCTTCTTCGTGCAGCATTTTTTTTCTCTTTTCTTTGGTGAGCATAGGGCAAATCTGACCTAACTTACATGGCGCAGAAAACACCACTTTCACGTCATACCTTTGGGCAATCTTCTTAAGATTGTGGGAGAATCTATGGATGTATGGTATCACCTGCGGTCTTCGTCGATCTTTTCCTTTTTGCTGGTCAGGTTCCTTTTTTTTTATGCTCCGTAAAACTGATTCACAGACAGCATTGACAAGCGACGATGGAAAGCCCGCAGCGTCTAAACGTCGCAACTAATTATTCAGACTGTCTGAAGTGGTGTGTAGGCAGCTGTTTGCTAGTGCTGATTTCACACATGACATCGCAATCCCCCTTTTTACAAGTTTAGTGTGCGCGCCGTCATAAGGCAGAAGGCTCTTCTTTGTCCTGGGGTTACACATATAGCAAACATGGTCGTTGTTGAAGGTTAGCTTGAGATCTGAAAATTGCATACTGTTGCCACTTGGCCTCTCACATGTAAAGGTTAGACCACATGATTCAAAAGTAAAAACACTGGTGATCATCCCGACAATGTTCTCAAGATCTGTGGAACTCAAATCTGGTAAAAATACTAAGTAGACGTATACGTATCTAAAAGTACTAATGACTTCTGAATCAGCAACCTGAGCATTTACACGCCTGTCAACAGAGGCTAAAAATATGTCACAAAGTATCAATGCGACTGATAAACCTATGCATATGCCACTTTTCTGCACGTACTGTTGTCCATTAAAAGAGATGGCGGTTGACTGGTGGTAAAATAGTAAAAGTTCTAAGAAGTTTCCACTGTTTAAGCCGGTAGAGTTCTGGAAGCTGAGCTCCCCCGAATGTTCGATACACTCACGGGGGAGCGCAGCTTCCAGAACTCTACCGGCTTGAACGGCCCCCGACATGGTGGCTGGGTTTTCTGGAATAAAGCCGCTTTCCCCACCCGCCTCTTGCGTGTTACACGGGGCCGACATGACTGGCAGCAGCAAAGCCAGCTGTGACAAGCGAGCGCGTCAATAAAGCGCGCGCGCGGCAACTTTAAAACGACAGCGGGATAGCATGGCGACAGCTGCTCGCCCAAGAAGTGCGAACAACGAAAAAACAAGTTTTAAAAGACGCTGACGTGGCGCATCCTCCTCGCCCACTAGCTGTCTCAGATCAAACGTCCGGCAAGGCCTGGAACTTTCTAGAAGGAAAGCATGACGCGACGCCGAGTGACGCCGCCACGAGTAGAACCGGCAAGAGAAATCTCGCACTTTCCCTAGCTGTGCTGCACGCCAGAGAACGTTCCCGACGCTTCTAGAACCCGGTGGAGAGGAGATAAAAGCATGCACCGACGACAGAAGGAGTCAGTCGGTCCGGAGATGGTGAAGTTATGCTGAGTGTGGCTCCGTCAGCCAAAAAAGATGTGTTTATGATGTTGTGCGGTCAGTCGATCGCCGATCTGGAAGAATCGGATGATGAAACCGTGTGAGCTGTGACAAGTTACGACTACGGAAGGAGCAACAACAATCAGCGCTGGAGTTGGCGTGAGTGTTTCCTAGAAGAGAAGCATTTAAGTACCGTCCAAGAATTGTGGACTGGATACCCTGTTAAACATTCAGGACTTTAATTGTTCTTGAATCAGTTGTAATGCACGAGATTGCATTTGAAGCGCGTGATCTGTTCGTTTAGTTCCTGTTGTGTTAACACCATCTGAGTTATATTGTCAAGTTGTAACTGGTACCAGTCCAGTGTGCATGTGTTTGTGATGTTGTACTGCCTTAACTGAGAATATATTTCGTTTGTGCTATCGACTCTCGGCTCTGACTCGGTCTTTGGACCACAACCGGCGTTCGCTGGTGCACTAAAAGGACCAACTGTCCGCACTTTCGTGGTGCGTTTTCGGAGGGCCGAGATGCCGGCCCTTGGAATCCACCCGGCGATTGCCATCCCCATTAACGGGATTAGTGACAATTATTCTGGCATCCGCGACAGGACCTTTTTGGTGCAAAGTGTGTCCAAAGCAAGGAGGTTGAAAAAAAACTTCTGGAGTGGAGGCGGCGCGCCGCCGCTGAAGCTGACGACCGCCATATTGCTCCAGGCAGAAAACGTGTGGGTCGTCGCTTGAGCCCGCGCGGAAGTTCCACAGATGGCAAATTTCTCCATTCTTTTGATGACAAGCGAGTGTTGTAGATGTATCATTTTTTGGACTGCGATCCACTCGATAACCACATTTACAATTTGTCGAAGACTGCCAAGCTGTACATAAAAAACGCCGGGCCTGCGCGCAGCACAGTCACAGCGAAAGCTGGAAGAGCGGCCTTTCTAGATCCCGTTCTAAACTCTCTTGGGGGAACTAATACAAGTACACTTGCAAGGTACCCACTACGCCGCAAATCAATTTTTGTGAAGTATGGAAGCAATCACTATGCCATTATTCGTCTTTCTGCGGTAAGCGAGGTACCCGCTACACATCTGTAAGGCATTATGTGAGACTTTGTTGATGCTGCCTGATGGTTGCTGGATGAAGAATTATGGCTGGAGCCTTTTGTAATGGATTTGAAGCATTAACGATCCGGTCACTCGTTGCGCAATTAGCATTATGTGACGCCTGGTGGTTATTTTACTCTTCCTACAGCTATATTACACATTTAACGCAATTCCTTGCCCGACTGACGCCTGTAAGGATGTTTATGCAAAGGAGTTCCAGTCACTAGCGTGGCTCTGTGGTAGAATACTCGACTCCCATGGAGAGGACCGGGGTTCAAATCCCATATTAGCCTGTTTATTTTTAATTTATTTCGTTTTTCTTATTTCTCGCGATAGTAGTTACGGACGACCGGCGGCGGCAACGGACAACCACCCCACAGCCGTTGTGATCTGATAGCAGCTTCGCTGTAAAATCAGGCTTCACCACATTTCAAAAGAAATCAACCGGAAGAAAAATTCGGCAGATCCCACGCGTTGTGGAAATCTGTTTCATGCGAAGCAGTCAGCAAGTACTTTATGCTGTATTTTATGGCTTTGAGCCAAGCGTTACGAGGTGGATCAACGTGTTTTGTAAGTGCAGTAGCTGTGTCCACATCGTGGGCTTACCAGGCACGTCGACAAACACTGGCGTTTAAAGGGTAACTTATGGTGCAGCGTAATGCCAGCCCTCACGTAAGAGTAACCTAGGTCAGTATTATCGAACCTAAGTGCACATTATGGTACAACCATGTGGATATGATACGTAACTTTCGTTGATGTATTCCTCTGGGTCGAGCAATGCTTCAATATAGCTTGCTGAAACAGAGGATACAAATGTAATGTTTATTACACTGCTCTAAAAGCGGAAGCCAACACTGGAAACCGCAGACGTTAATCTGATATGACGCCTACTATCGTAGGAGTACATACGTACACTGTGCATTGCTTTCTCACAAAATTAGATAGCCAGCCACCACAACCACACTTGACGTTGCACCGAAATTACGCCTGCCTAGGCTCTTTTTTCCAAAACCAGTCAATATACCCGACGTACCTCTGTGGTGGAATACTTGATTTGCCACGCAGAATGCTTGGGTTACATTCCTGCTGTGATTTAATATTTATTCTTTCCATCATCGAGTCAAACGCTCTCACATTTAAAGTACCAATGTCTGTTTTGCCGTTCCTGGGTAGATATAAACCGTCAATCACATGTGGCGCATACCCGTACACACACGGCCAGTGGTAAACGGCTATGTGCCACAACGTGTCTGGAGGAAAGGGTTTGACGACCTACGCGACAGGATTTTCCTGTTATTCATGTCATGATACGACAGCCATATCCGTCAAATCCTCTTACCCTTCCCAGCCCGATCTTGGTCTACACGAAGTTAAGGAGGCGATCATAAGAGCACCTCGGCGTAGGTGGCTAGGTAGATAGATTCGTAGATAAAAACGCTGAATGTGCCAAAGGTTCGCTAAGAAATGCCTAGCATTTAAAAATCCCAGAGCGGAGTAAGAACGCGGCTGACAATTAAGGACTGTTATTTTTTAAAAAAATTATAGACGAGTGTAAACAAGAGCTACAGCAAGCTAGACAATTAATCTGCTTTCGTATCTCTTCTTTTTGCTGTGTTTTTTTAAGGGTGCGTGTTTCATATGGTTAGTTTCGTGATTGTCTGCATTATGCGTAAACCAGAGCTGCAGCAAACTGGTCAACTAGTTTGCTTTTGTATCTTTTCTTTTGCTGTGTTTAGTTTTTCAGGGCGCGTTTCATACGGTTAGTTTCGTGACTGTGTGCATTATGATGCATTTTGAAGTTATTTTGGATTTGTTGCTTTATCGATTCACGTATAAACCACATTGTATATTCTTCTTTTTTTCTTTTGAAGTTGTGTAAAAGCTGGGGGTGAATAAAATTTTATGTACCACTTATTAACTCCTCCATGTGCTTCATTTCGGGAATGCTGGAAGCGAATTCTACATGTTATCAGGCACGCTTCAGCCCATGTATAATGATGTAAAAAACTGCCTCCTTCAATCCTGCAGGACAACAAAAAAATTCGGCCAAATAAGTGACACTAACTATCCAGTTCTCACGCTGAAACGCCCCCGCGGAAGCTCACAATTACGCTGTCTGCGCTCAAGCTGCGCTGCCTCTTGCCCGGAGCAAAATGGCTGCCAACCGGTTTCCCAGGCTTCACCCGCTCGCGTGGGCGCGTATAGGGGACCTCCACTCCAGAAGCTTTTTTTAAACCTCCTTGGTCCAAAGTAGGGAGAAAGAGCCTTGAGATGTTGATAGTGCTTGCGAACGATGTTTGAGTGTTGTACCGCGTTCTCGCTAGCCTTTGTGCCAAGAGTGTTTTGGTATTCGAAGTAGGCAGAGGTTTTGTGCACACGGCTAGGTTTTGTTTAACGGGTATCATGGATCTTGAGAAGTTAGTCGCCCTTGGTGAGAAGATGGGTCTTTCTGGGGCCGAACTACAAAAGTGGGTGAGCCAAAAGGAGAAAGAAGAAAGAGCTAAGGAAGAAAAAGCAGCAGAGCTTGAAAAAGAGAGGTTGGCAGCTGAAAGGGCCAAGGAAGAAAGAGAGCAACAATTGAAACTAGAGCTAGAGAGAGAGAGGTTCAAGAAAGAGAGAGTAGCAGAGCTGGAGAGAGAAGGCTGGCAGCTGAGAGGGAGAAAGAAGAAAGAGAGGCGCAGATGGCTGAAAGAGAAAGGCAACGGCAGCACGAGTTGGAACTCGGACAGCTCCGTTTGCAACAGCATATAGAAACTCCCGTCAAGGCTAGAGTCGTGAGCAGTGAAAGGGAAGACCACAGTTTCCTTTTGAACCCAAGCAAACTGCTTGTGGCATTTGATGAGAGGAAGGATGACCTTGATGCGTACCTGCACAGGTTTGAGACGATTGCTAAAAGCCAGAATTGGCCGGAGCAGCAATGGGCTACCGCTTTGAGCACTTGTTTGACTGGCGAAGTGCTCAGTGTGTACGGCACGCTGACGCCTACCGGTGCAGCTAATTATGCAAGGTGAAAGATGCTTTGCTTAAGCGATTTAGATTCATGGTGGAAGGCTTCCGAGATCAGTTTCGTACTGGAAAGCCAGCTGATGGCGAGACGGCTACACAGTATGCTGCACAACTCAGCCATTATTTTTACAGGTGGACCAAACTTTCAGAAACTGCACAGGAGTACGGTGAGCTTAGAGAGCTTTTAATCAGAGAGCAATTTCTCACCAGTTGCCACCCGAGCCTGTCACTGTATCTAAAAGAGAGGAAAGCCAAATCGCTTGACGACATGCTTGAATTGGCTGATCAATTCTTGGAAGCGCAAGGTGGCACCAATTTAGTTAAAGTCAAAAGAGGGTCCCGATGATCCGAAGAAATTGGCACCGGAAGAAATATGGCGTCATGCTGCTTTTCCTGCCGTTGTCGTCTCCCACATTTCTGTATTGCTATCGTGTTTGCGTTGCTCTTGGTCCATGTCGTGTCGTGCCTACCACCAGCGGATCCCCTACCTCAGACTATCGCGACTGGACATCTAAACTATGTTTTCTGGACATTTCGGCTCGTTCTGCCTCCACCATCCGTGAGCTTCGATGTGAGCCTAACCGTCGACCTGTTGCGGTCTCCCCTCTCAAGAGCTGGCCCTCTCTCGCCTGTCCGTGCTTACCACAGCTTTCTCCTGACTGGTGTCTCTCCTGAGCAGCCTGGCCCATCCCTAGGTGACATCTCCCCCAACCCAGGGCCAGCAGTATGTGCACGCTGCGACATACGTGTATACGACCATCAAGCAGCGCTTTGTTGTGATGACTGTGACCGATGGTGCCACCGTCAGTGCGTGTACATGTCACTCCAAGAATACCGATGCCTCGGCGGCTGCAACATCTCCTGGGTATGTTTCCGGTGTACCTTGCCCCACTTCCCTGATGACATTTTCCATATCCCACCGTTGCCTTCCATCTCAACACCCGGTCACCCGTCATCCCCGACGGCCTCGCATTCGAACCACTCGGTGGCCACCCCCCCTACGTTCAGTCCCCGCGCGAAGACACTAACGTTTTGGTACAACAACTGTCGAAGTGTCCGCAACAAAATGGTGGATTTACATGCGCCTTTGTCTGCAATCCCGCCAAATACTGTCGTGTTGCTTACAGAAACCTGGCTCGACGCAAGCGTGACTGACAGCGAACTTTTCGACATTAGCGGGTACACAGTGCTCCGGAAGGACAGGTGTGGCCAGGGTGGCGGCCTCTTGATGGCTTTGCCAACTCCTGCAAAAGTGAACCGCCGGCTCGACTTGGAACACGTTGATCTTGAGGCTCTTTTCACTGCCCGCCTTCACTAAAGGATGAAGTGTATAAGCACCTTGATTCATCCCTTTCACTCGCCTTGAGCAAGCAGTATACCAACGTTCTGGTATTCGGTGACTTCAATGCTCATATAGACTGGACTTCACACAATGACCCCCTCCCTCACGACCTACTCCTAGATATCATGACATCAGCCAACCTCGTCCAGGCATGCCTCGAACCCACATACTCTTCACGAGATGGTACCTCCTCCTCCCTATACCTTGTGTTCGTGGCCAACCCAACCCGAGTAACCTCCTGCACAACAAGTGAGGGCCTGTCTAGCGGACAGCGATCATCGGGCCATTGATGTGTGCTACACTGCAGTGTTACCCCGAAATGGGTACCACGCTCGTCAGCTGTGGAAATTTGACCAAACTGACCATACTCGCCTAGCAAGCTTAGCGCACTTTGCACCTTGGTGCATGACCTCATCTGGCCACGACTGCCTTGGCAACTATTAATTGTGGTGCGACATGTGGCAATCCAACGCGAGTGTGACATCGTGCACCCGAAAGTCCAAGCGAAGGCACCGCCCATGGATCACCCCAGAAATCACGAAGGCAGCGAGACAAAAATGATTGCTGTTTCGGAAGGCCTCCCAAACACAGTGCCCCATCACTTTCCAACTGATGAAGGCCCACCAGTGCTCCCTCAAGGCAGCGATCCTACGTAGAGCATCAGCGCTACACCACCAGGCTAGCTGAGAAAGCTACAGAGAACCCCAAGGTGTTCTGGTCTTCACGTGAATAGTCTTCGGTCATCACGTCACCGCCCCAGCTTCAACATCCAGGGAAAACTTGTTGACCGCCCCTGCGGAAGTCTCTGCTCTCTTTGCTGAACAATTTTCTTCCATCTATGTTCAAGGCCTCCCGCCGATGACAGCGAACTACTTGAAAAAGTTCTCTCCATGTGATCAAGGCACGCATCCAACTCAGTTTCCCAACGACTCGCGTGATGATTCGCTCCTTATCTCAGCCACTTTTTAACCAGAAGCACTGTCCTCAGCCATTTCCAAAATCAATTCATCTCCCAGCCCCGGCCCCGATGGCATGGCGCCCAACTTCTTTCGACTGCTTGCGCCCCAAGTGCCTGTATCCCTGTGCACTGTGTTGCAATCCCTACTTGACCATGGGACCTGTGCCCGCCTTCTTGGAAACGTGCCCTGGTTACCCCTGTTCACGAAGGGAAATCCAAGCCCTCTAACAATCCCAAGAACTATCGTCCAATCTTCATTACGTCGATCATATGCCGCACGTTTCGAACGTGTTATGAACAGCCAACTCCTTGACTTTCTCGAGCGGACAAAGTTTTTTCCCGCCTCGCAGCATGGCTTTCGCCGGGACCGCAGCTGTGACACAGCCCTGGCTACCCTGAACCAAATCATAAGTCACAATCTTGACAACCGCACAGAAACCGATCGTCATTCAGCTCGACCTGAGCAACGCCTTTGACCCCCTCAAGATTTCCCCCTTGCTGGACAAGGTGAAGGAATCAGGAATTCGTGGATGCCTGCTCAGGTGGCTGGCCAACTTCCTGATCGGGCGCAGCCAACGTGTCTTATATTGTGGCGCCCACTCGAAGAGGATACCTGTGCCCTCAGGAGTGCCTCAGGGTTCTGTCCTTGCGCCGACCCTCTTCCTGATATACGTCAACAACATGCCCCAGGACAACCGCTTCCCCCTTGTGCAGTACGCGGACGACACGTCCATCCGTTCCTTGCTATCATCATTGTCCCTCCACAAGTGAGGATCTCCAGGAGTACCTAATGGTGATCGACTCCTGGATCATTTCCAACCACCTGAAGCTGTCCCCCGATAAATGCAGTGTAATGAAGTTCTCGAGTGCTCGCCTGCCTGCCAAGCCCTCATACACTATGCGCGGTATCCCTCTTCCCACGGAGGCTCACTCCCCCGAAAATGCAGTGTAATGAAGTTCTCGAGTGCTCGCCTGCCTGCCAAGCCCTCATACACTATGCGCGGTATCCCTCTTCCCACGGAGGATTCACTGAAAATCTTAGGTCTCACGTTCACCACCACTCTGGACTTAAGCCTTCAGGTTGCAAGCGTCGTTGCTAAGGCTCGCCGCGTCCTCGGCTTCGTGTCCAGAGTCTCTAAACCATGCGGTCCCGCTACATTTGCCCTTCTGTACACATCACTCGTGCTGCCTATCCTTGAATATGGCTGCGCCGTATGGTCACCAACCAACAGCACCTTATCGCCCGCATCGAAAGCGTACAAAGAAGAGCCTCGCGCATCCTCTACGCACGCTCCATAAAGTCTCCGCCGGCGGACTACGCTACCCGCCTGAAGATGGCCAAGTGGCGTCCTCTGCGACAACGTCATGCTGTGACCCAAATGCGCCCTGCTCTGTCGTCTACTCGATGGCTCCCTGGCGGACACCCCCTTATCGTCAGCAGTACGTGTGAATAAACGCTCGGGTCAGCCGGAGCCTCTGCATACGCAAACTAAGCGTCACGGCTCCTCCGCCATCCCAGCCGCCGTACGCGAGTTCCTCACTCTTCCCATGAGTGTTCGCGCACCTCCCCCTCGCACCAGCGAAGACTCCAAAATCTCTGCTCTCTGTACAGTCGCCATTTGTCCAGCGATTGGTGATGACCTCACCCTCCACCCCCTCCCCCTTTTTTTCTTCCTCCATTCTTTCCTTTTTTTTTCTCTCTCTTTCTTGCCTTCCGGTGACGGGCTAGCAGACGCACGCGCGTAAGGGTCTTTCCTTTCTGTCTAGCCTCGCACGCCACCGGAGGGCTCACATTGTTGTGCAAATAAAAATATTAAAGACGATAGTCTTTCTTGGGGAACTTAAACGCAGAAATTTTGGTCTGTCTGTCTTTCTGTTTGTCGGCACTTCCCTCGATTCAGCCACTCGGCCAAAGTTGAACCCCCTGCACAAGGGCCAGCCATCGTGAACGGCTCACTAGGTTCATACTTGTCTACATGGTTGATCAAAAAGCTAACATTACGCATATCTGAGGCGCAACATCACTAGATAAGTATTAGGTGGTGTGTTCCTTTAATAGAAAATATATAGATACGTAATTCTAGAGACCCTAGTTTCTTAAGCTGCGCTGAAAATGCGACTGCGCCGAAACTTGGCTTCCACCGTGCCCTCTGCGCGAGCTCATTGTTGTGTTTCGTTTCAGTTCAGTATTGCACTGTACGAGTGCCATGGGGCGCCGCTCTGCCATTCCTGCTTTACCCAGGCGACGTGAATATAAAATAGTGTGTGGAGAGTACTCGTTGAGTGCGGACGTTTCTTCTGCTTCGGCGCTTCGCGCCAAACCGCGTCTTCGGGCTGGCTGGCGTCCCCGCCGTTCGCGTTGGTCACCGCCGTCTTGCCTGCTGCTGCGCCGGGACTACCAGCCCGCAACACAGCATTCACGTTTCCCGACGTATTGCCAGATGGCGTTCATATCTCACGCAGCGCCTCTTCTATCGTCTTTACATGACATTTGCAGCGAAGCACGCATATACGCGGCCAATTTTATTATTATTATTATTATTTTATGGGGGCGGAGCTTCTGCACATGTACTCCTACGCGAAGTAGTCCGGTATGGCGCGCGTTTGGCACCGCTCTGGAAAGTGATGGCAACGCGCAATCAGCGTTTCATATTGACGCAGACGCCGCTTAGCGTTCGAGGTACACGTAAAAGGCGCGGCTTTCTCACGCGTGCAAAACGCTTAGTCACAACGTATAAAGTAAAATAAATATTACAAATATCTATCCGGTGTGACCGTCCGGTCTCACAGAGGTACATGTATAGAAAATAAAGAAGTATATTTTATATCTCGCGCTAAAATGCGGGCACATTGTGGGACTACATTCATTAGCGGTAGGATATGCGCGATTTAGCTCTGTAGCCTTCGCTCCATTGTAAAGAAAAGTTTTCCGCTAGTATATGGACGATTTTCAGTAGCTGGTTTGAACAATTAAAATCAGAAGGCGCCACAGGCACCTGGCCTTTGAGTCCCTGGAACCTGGCCTTTGGCAGCGCTGCTCAGTGTGTCTCCATCCGCGCCGTGTTGCCGACTCGGTGTCCCCGTAGCGTCTGGGTGCATGCCTTGGGCAAGTAAAAGTAAGCAGACAGCACCGCTTGAAAAAAGTCAACATGGCGGCTATAGATGCGGAATCCTTCCACCTCGAAGTTATCACGTCGTCGTCGTCGTGCGCTGCGTGTTCCGTAAGTTCGAACCCTACGCTTTTATTCGCTTTTCATTTGCGTCCTGAAGCTTCGAGAGCAATGTATTCGTCGGTATTTTCCAGTGTTTCCAAGATTCCAGTGTGCCAATCCTCGGGGACAAGGCTTAGCTGGCGTGGCCAAATAAACACAGCTTTTCTCAGTAATAAAGACAAAACGTACCTCAAACCTCCCCAGCGTGTGAAGACACAAAGCGATAGCCGATTTCATCGTTTATTTATTCATGTCAGTACAGTGGGCAAATAGCAGCGCGAGTTCGGATCGAAGCGGGCGGTCGCGTCTGCATGGGTGCTGCCATGTTGGCTTGTAACGGCAGCTACTGGCGGTTGCTAATGCAATAATTAAATGCATACGCCATAAATGCAAAATAGAAAAAAAAAGCATATCACTTATTGCTGTGGCGTAGTACGTGCTAAGCAAGCGCAAATGTATCAACCTTGTCAACTTTTAGGCGAATAAATATATGTCGAACTATATAGTCGGATACAACTTTAGAAGTCCGCGGCATTTCCTCCTGAAAGGCGGATGCACGCAAGCGTGCACCAATGAGCGCGCACTCCAGACTGACGTCAACAGCCGGACAGCCGGTTACCACGCGCCTTAGAGAACAATGCTGAGTGCATTAGCGGGACTACTTCTTTAGTCGCGGAGGCGATCGGCTGCGCAGCAATCGGACTTCTGGGCGGGGCCTCTTTGGACTTCTTGAAGGAACGCTAAAGAGGAAAACGATTTTTCTCATATTAGTAAAGCACCCTTTCACTATGCCAGAAAAACCACGGTTGCTGCGAGAAGACGCTTAGTAAGCGAGAAAACGCGCAAAAAACAAATGTGGGTGACGACGCCACTGGAAGTTTCCGCACCGTTCGCCGTGACGTCACATGCTTTGACGGCGCCTACTAGGGACTACATAGTTCCTAATCGGTAAAAATAAGTACATTGTCCTCTGAGGGAGCCATAGACTAACATACCAAGTTTGGGGTAATTTTGTTGAGCCAATGGCGCCAAAATACGATAAGTACACTTTGAAAACCGCGACGTCACGCGGGGAGATTTCGGCGGGATATTTAGAAATGAAACTTTGAACTTGATTTTCTCATGTATTATTAAACTTATGATGGCGAAATTAACTACATTAGAGTTCTCAGAGCACAATTTATCGATCTAAAACGATTCATTGTATCTCTTAGTGTCCCTTTAGGTTGTATCCCGCTATGTGTTTCTCTGCGCTAGCATGTGACTTGGCTACACCCTGCTGCAATTTGCTTGTGTGGTACGGCCACGGCTGCTTCGCTGGCCAAAGGCCAGTTGCGATCACGTGATCGAACATTGCCGCGCCCCTGCGGCGCTGCGAGAAATCGTCTATGAAATCCACAGTGAAAAAATTGCCGAAACTTACGTGCGACTGATTCGCTGTCCGAAGGTTTTCACGGCGTGGAACTAAATGGAATTTTAAATGCGAAGCATTTCTTTGCGAACCTTTGGCACTTTGAGCGTTTCTATCTACGTATATATCTATCTATCTAGCCGCCTACGTCTGGGTGCTCTCATGATCGCCTCCTTAACTTGGTGTAGACCAAGATGGCCTGGGAGGGTAAGAGGATTTGACGAATATGCCTGTCGGGTCATGACATGAATAACGTGAAAATCCCGTTGCGTACGTTGTCAAACCCTTTCCCCCAGACACGTGTGGCCCATACCGTTTACCACGGGCCGCGGTGTACGGGTATGCGCCACAGGGTGTTGACAGTTTATATCTACCCAGGAACGGCGAGAACAGACATTGGTAATTTCAATGCGAGAGCGTTAAGAAAACCGACATCGGCAGCGTTGACTCGACGAATGCAAAGAAAGAAAAATATTAGGATCCCAGCGGGAATCGAACCCAAGCATTCTGCCTGGCAATCTGGTATTCTACCACAGAGCCGCGCCAGGTCTTCAAACTGGTTTGGAAAAACAGCCTATGCAGGCGTAATGTCGGTGCTACGTCAATTGTGGTTGTGGTGCTGGCTACCTAATTGTAGAAGAACGCAATAAACAGTACATATGTACTCCTACGATACAGGTGTAATATCAGATTAACGTCTGTGGTGGTTCCAGTGTTGGCTCCGCTTTCATAGCAGTCTAATAAAAAGTTACATTTGTATTCCTACGATTTAGCGAGCCATATTTAAGCATTGCTCGACCCCGGAGGAATAGATTAACAAAAGTTACGTATGATATTCACATGATTCCACCATAAAGTGCACTTAGTTTCGCTAATACTGAGGTATGTACTCAAACGTGAGGGCTGACGTTACGTCGCACCATAAGTTACCCTTTTAACGCCAAAAATGCCGATGTGCATGGTTGGGCACATAGCTACTACACTTACAAAAACACGTTGATCCACCTCGTAACGCTTGGCTTGAAGTCATAAAATACAGCATAGCAATACTCGCTAACTGCTTCGCATGAAACAGATTCCCACAACGCGTGGGACCTGCCCAATTTTTTTTGGTATGCGACTATAAATGCTAGAATTATCGAAAATAAAGGTTCGTTGTTCTTTAAACTAAAATATTGCCTCGGCTGAACATGTGTGTCTGAAAATTTCTGCATTATTTTTCTGGATATTTCGAGTTTATGCTAAAACCAGCGACAAGGGATGGTTAAGCGAGGGGTCAATGGGCAGCCAAGACCTATGCGAGAACGACACTAGCGCAAGATTTCTTATTGTCGGACCGTCTTCTTCGTTTTTGCCAAAATTAGCATGGGAGGACATTGGTGTGGCACGGACATGATTAGCGGATCATCGCATGAATAACGTGGCGTACTAGTCGCTTACTCCATGAAACGCTTTCCCTCGATCGGGTGTGGCACGTACCCGCATACCACAGCCCATGGAATGCGGGTATGCGCCACAGGTAATTCACAGTCTATATCGGCAACGGCGAGAATAGACATTGTAAATCTGAACACGATTGCATTCAGGAACCCGTGTCACAGAAAATCCGGTGCCAGCGAAGGCGGCGTTGTCACTTAGCGAAAAACCTCAGTGAACGTAAAGAACAAGAAATTCGGCAGATCCCACGTACCGTGGGAATCGATATAATGCGAAGCATGCGGCGGGAAGGCGACTGTGGCGTAATTTTTTACATTGAGCGAGACATTACGAAATGACGCCAAAGATAGGCGCAAATGGTATGCGCACACGCATATGTTGAAGAGACGCACATGTGTTATATAACAAGTTGTTTACAGTTGCGTAACGATGACAACACGCGGCGACGCGGTAGGCCGGTATGTAGTGCCTATACTCGTCCGTTATGATGGAGAACGCACGCACGTTTCACGAACCTCTGTGTGTGCATGTGCGGAAGGGGTTCTTTACAGTCCTCACGTAGGTAGCGGCGAGCGCAATGTATTTTTTATTGTAACTTATGTGCGCAACGCAGACCTCGCCGATTCTGCAGCATCTGTGTGTGTTCGGTGTCTGGCGCCCGGCGAAGTGGGTGCGGCCTACGTTGAAGTTGCGCATCGCGTGTTCTCATATGTGCCCACGCCGCCGCACCTGCAATGAAGCCGCTTTCTGGGGACGTCACATTCGAATCCCGTGATTGCAGTTGGCTCATCTCTCCAGGTTTCAGGAAGTGCTAACACGCCAATTTCTTTAAGCAGACCGTCTTTTTCGAGGCTTTTTTAGGACACGTCGGCACCTGAAGTCGCCTTTTACGTTGGTGAAGTATAGGCCGTCAAGGCTGGTAGCCCTGGAAAGTGCTCCGTATAGATCAACCGCAGTGGATGACGCTTATCGTATCCGATGACTACTGGGCGTATGTGGCTCTTTGTGACGCATATTAGTTATGGTGCTTGCTTGCGCAATAGAAAACTGTGCACTCTTACACGAGATATTTTTTGGCATATGTCGCGGTTGTGGTGGTCCGCAGTCCGACGGGCACTCATTTCAATTCTATTGAAGGTGTGCGGTAGTGATGTGATTCGTCCTGGATGGGACGACAATGCCTACCGTGGACGTTGGAAAGCCACAGTCGCAAGAGGTTACCGTGTTCGTCACGCTCGATGTACCACAAGGTGATGCATGTTCCATTAACGAGGCCGTCGCTCACGCCGATGTTGGTCGTGATTATGCACGGCTTGCCGATGCTCCGGTAAATTGAGACCGGCAGGCCACCCATGTTGCTTGCGTTCATGTTGGTCACCTTGGTCAAGGCATCCCTGTGTACCTGCTCGTTCTTATAGTCAATTATGTTATCCCATCGGGGATGACATAACACGTTGTCCGCAGCGGCGAGGCAGCGGGCGTTATAGCGGTCGACGTCCGCAATGCTGTAGCATTGCTGTAGTATGCCGTCAGGGCACTTGGTGGCGGCTTCTTCGCGTGCCACAAGTGGCTCTCAATCAAACTGACGTCCTCCTCGTCAGCATGAGGCCATCGCCCAGATTCATATGAAATGAAGAGAACACTGCGTCATTCTGGCGGACCACGTGGACGAGTGGATGGCACTCGAGCGTCTTCCAGGGGTGTTCTGTCTCCAGCGCCCTCACTTGCCTTGCGTTTCAATGTGTTACGTTCGCCGTTGAAGTGTTCATTGGGACTGTGAATCACCTGTGGCTCATACCCGCACAACATGAACTGTGGTATGCGGGTATGTGCCACACATGACTGAGGGTGTTAAGAATTTCCCCTAGCCTCACGCGGGGCCCCCAACCAACAGTAGCTCCCGCGGAGTCCCCAAAGACGAACATCTCAGCGTTGGGACGCAAGTCCGTTTTCTACAGGGTCGTAAAGCGTCTCTCACAGCCCCCCACTATACCCCACGCAGGCACGCAGTCCTCCCCTCCTGTCAACGTAACGGTACACCACACCGCCCTCTCGGGCACGGCACAAACGGCGCGAAGGGGTTGTGGGGCTTTCCTGGAAAGGCATCGGGACTGCGCACGTGGCGTTCAACAAGTGAAAATGGAAACAAACAGAAGAAATACCACGAGGGTGAGAGAGTGGCCGGTGCGGGGGAACTTCGAAGACGAGGCAGAGACTTTTGAGCCACGAACCGAGAATCGCGTCTCAAGACAGTTGTAAATTCTGTAAATAAACTTCTTGTTCTATATTGTAATCGAAGCTTTCATAACAGAGGAAAGGATTTCAAGACGTACGCGACAGGCGTTTTGTGTGTATTCATGTTATGACCAGTGAATCGTGTTCGCCATACACTGACCCCCTGCTATGCCAATTTCGGTATATTACAAGGTATGGAGACGACTAGGAGAGTGCCCAGACGTAGGCGGCTACATAGATAGATAGATAGATAGATAGATAGATAGATAGATAGATAGATAGATAGATAGATAGATAGATAGATAGATAGATAGATAGATAGATAGATAGATGCTAAGACAGAGGTGTGTCAAGAAGGAAGGAAGGAGGAAAAAGTTTATCGGGCGAGTGTGTTTGGGCAATTATTCGCACGCGCTCCGTACTGCTACCAAGGGGGTTGACTGCTACTCACGCGCTTCCAAGCAAACTTTGATGGATACGCGGCTGCGTTCGTTTATCGTCGGTATTGTGGCATAAGCTGAAAACAACATTGCAATGTTCACATATGTTCGTTAAAAGGTGTATGCTACACAGGCAAACAGAGCAGCAGTACGGTTTTGTAAGAAAATAGGTGTCGAGAGTTAAACGCCCGAACCTACAAACAGCTTGTGCATATCCTTGGCCAAGTAACCGCGTCCTTTTTCAACACATCGCAATGAGGGCCAAGTTTGGGCAATCGGTCAGGTCCTTCCTCAGCTGCAGCGCACTAATCTTTCGCCTTTTACTAAAGATTACCGTGGGAAGGACACTCGAATGAGCCTGTAGGCCAATTTTTGGTGAGGCCTTGCCCGTTTGGGCGAGGCCTAATGTTGAAGCCTAAAGAAAGAACCGAAAGTGAAAGCTTCGCGCTAACCGCCGAGAATTGCTCCGCTACTGTTCATCTGATATTTTCTGTTGTTTTCTTGTGCCGCCCCCCCCCCCCTATTCACCTTAGGGGGGGTGCGCAGTCAGCCCCACATTGACATAATAGGAGGGGGGCACGGCGACACGGAGGGGGGGGGCGCAATGTCAGCTCCATACATCGACAAAACTGGGAGGGGGGGCGCTGCGACGAACCTTTGCTGCCCCCGCCCCTGAAGGGGAACACAGCGCACGCCTATGCCAACAAGCCCAATTGAAGCTGCGCTGAACGCCATGTCTTCGCGCTTGATCCACATGGCTTAACCTGAAGAGCAAGAAAGAACAAAGAAATCCTTAGTGACAACTTGCTGAAACTTAGGAAATATAGTGCCTGAAGGAAGGGGCGAGAGCTTCGGTGTCGACGGCTTTCACGGAGTGGAACATTTTTTTTTTTTTTTTAGCAGCGAAAGCTGTTATCACATCACAACTGCAGTGGGTCAGTTCGCCGCCGCCGCCGCTGGTGTCCTTAACCACTGTCGCGCGAAATAAAAAAAAGAAATAAATAATTATGTCCGGGAACCGGGCTCTCTGCGTGGCAGTCGAGTATTGAGCACAGAGCCGCGCTGGTGCTTGAAAGTCCTTCGCAAAAAGACCCTATATAGGATTCATGTCGGGCAAGGAGTCGCGTTAACATGTGTAATATAGCGTGGCAGAAGAGTAAAATAACAATCATGGGGATCACACAATGCTAATTTCGCAACGAGTGTGTGGTTTAAAGCTTCCCACCCACTGCAAAGTGGCAGCCATAATTCCTCATCATCATCAGCCAATGCAGCATCAACAAAGTGCACCTAATGCATTACAAATGTGTAGCGGGTATCCCGCTTATCCACAGAAAAACGAATACAGCTGAAGCCCTTTATAAGAGACATGCACCAGGAGCAGTTCTTGTCCCTGGGTCTTATAAGCAGGGTACCGTGTTTTCATTTTCTGAACAACCTCCATTTCTAGGCACACTTGTGTTTCTTACCCCAATTGTCTTGCATCAGTGTCTCTTATAAAGGTGCTCAACTGTAATGGCATAGTGAGTGCTTCCCTACTTCACAAAATTATGATTTGTGGCGTTGTGGATACCTTGCATGTGTAGTTGTATTAGTTTCCCGAAGAGAGTTTAGAATGGGCTCTAGAGAGGCCGCTCTGACTGCACTGCGTACTCCGCGCAGGCCTGGCGTTTTTTTTTTTTTTATTCGTGTTCACAATATAGAATTCCACATCACTCCATAGGATGTCAAAGAGAGAGAGAGAGATCAAAGCGGTGGTCCTCAGCGACGTTTGTGAGCGCGAATTATGTCAAGGTTAGGTGGAGTTTGTGTTTGCACTGCTCCCTTTGGCGCCGCTATGTGTTTTCGCGTGGGAAAACAGTTACAAGGTCCTGTGGCTCGCGCGCGTTCACTATGTTGTGAACGGGGCGACGTTTGCCCTTTCGCATTTCTAAAAACAACCACGCAATGTACGTATCGTCACGCCGGCCGTTCTCCAAACAACCTATCAAACATTCATTTTTCCTCGTGTTCGGCTCGCTTAAAATAAAGGTCCAGCAGTTTCCGCTCTGTGTCCGCCGCGGTGCACAGTGGTTACGGTTGTCGGCTGCTGACCCGAAAGTCGCCAGTTCTATCCCACGACTCATCATAAAGTTAAAGGTACACTAAAGTGAAACGATGATTGGTTTGGATTGATAAACTATTCTCTGAAAATTCTAATCTCGTTAATTTCGTCATAAGTTTATTAGTAGAGGAGAAAATCAAGGTTAAAATTGCATTTTTAAATTTCGCGCCCAAAACCCCGATTGTGACGTCACGCATTTCAATGTGTACTTGTACTTTGGCGACATTGCCTGTAATTTCCTGAAACTTGGTATGTTATGTATATGGCCCCCTCAGAGGTCAATGTACTTCATTGTTCGATTAGGAGCTGCGTAGGCCCTAGTAGACGCCGTCATAATCTATGACGTCATGGCGTTTGCTGCAGGAATACCAATCAAGGTGGCGGAGCCACCCGCATTATCTTACGCGTTTTATCGCGGCAAGCATGGCGATTTTGGAATGCGGAACAGTGGTGTACAGATATCAAATTATTTCCCCCATTACTGTACTTTTAAGCAGGACACCAGAAGGCCCAAATACGCTCTCACATTCTCATCCTTCGTGTGTGATAAGCTTAAACCGAATAAGTCTTTCTTTCGATCTGTACATTAGGCCTCGCCCAAACGGGCAAGGCCTCTCAAAAATTAGCTTACAGGCTCATTCGAGTGTCCTTCCCCACGGTAATCTTTAGTAAAAGGCGAAAGATTAGTACGCTGCAGCTGAGGAAGGACCTGAGCGATTGTCAAAACTAAGCCCTTATTACGGTGTGTTGAAAAAGGACGCGGTTACTTGGCCAACGATATGCAAAAGCTGTTTGCAGGATAGGGCGTTTAACCCTAAAGATTTATTTTCTTATAAAGAACTTTCCTGTTTTGCTTGCCTTCATAACATACACTTTTAATAAATATATGTCAATATTACCGTGTTTATCTTATGCCACAATACCGGCGATACACGAACGCAGTCGTGTGTCCATCAAAGTTCGCTTGGAAGTGCTTGAGTAGCGGCCACGTGGTAGCGGCACGCGAGCGCGCGCTATTTCATTCACCGCGTACTTCGCGGGCTCTTGTTTCTTTTCTTCTTCTTTTCTTTCTTTTTTGTCGACTAAAAGAGAGCGAGAGAAACAGCTAGACGCATTTCAACCTGAAGTAAATTTGATTCTGAGGTTATATTAGGCCGCTGGAACTTAGTAGTGGACATGTCAGCAATTGAAGCAATAATTAGAAAGGTGACAAATTGTGAACAATACGATATATATATATATATATATATATATATATATATTATATATATATATTATATATATATATATATATATTATATATATATATATATTAAGGGGCGCAGTATAAGAAAACGTGGCCAGGAGTAGCCAAGAAATAGCCAGTTCAGGCATTACGTGGGTAAGAAAATGGGTAAAAATTCACAAGACAGGCTGCGAGCACATACACTTTTTAATCTCGTACTATTCTTGAGAACACAGGAATTACGAATAGGTTCCGCCTAAAGCCAGCGACAGTCAGGAGCGGTTACGCTGCTCGCTACTAACACGAAGGTCGCGGGTCCGATCC
This sequence comes from Rhipicephalus sanguineus, assembly GCF_013339695.2. Lineage (NCBI taxonomy): Eukaryota > Metazoa > Arthropoda > Arachnida > Ixodida > Ixodidae > Rhipicephalus > Rhipicephalus sanguineus. The sequence continues at coordinate 668 of NW_023615834.1, read as the reverse complement.
CGGCCGCGGCTGTCGCATTTCGATGAAACACTATATGCCAGAGGCCCGCGTACTGTGCGATCTCAGTGCACGTTAAAAAACACCAGATTGACGAAATTTCCGGAGCCCTCCACTATACCGCGTGCCTCATAATCATATCGTGGTTTTGGACACGTAAAACCCAGAAATTATTATTATTCTGCTGTGTGATTGGTACACATCCGAGTCCCATGCTCCAAACCACTTAAGCTCTATAAGAACGTACCGACCTGAAACGATGATGAAACATAAACGACGCTAACGTTGTTAGTGGTAGCGAGGTCGCAGCAGTATCGCGGATGGCATAAACTGTTCCTGCCCGCATGCAGCTGCTAGCTCTCCATACCTTATGAAATGCGATCTGTGACACTTGAAGAAAATGGAAACGATTACGTGTTATATGGGGAAAATTTTACACATGTGCCAAATATATTACTGGCTTCTATGTCTCTTGCATCAGAGGGGCACATGCCAATTCTGACGGAAATGCCAATATTGAGCACATCTGCTCGTATACGGTTACGAGTACGCTTATCTAAAAACGCTAGCTGTGTGCCCTTAACTGCACTGTCAACGAGTGACAATACACGGTGAGAAGCGACCGTCTGCGAGAATACGCCACGGTGGGGATTATGGCGCTCGTGCTAGTA
>NW_023615833.1:0-60001 GCF_013339695.2 Rhipicephalus sanguineus | reverse complement strand
CTCTTGTTTATCGTCTTTGTTCAAGGTACCATAGAAACAGGGCCGATGGCGCAACTGTACAAACTGTACGAGTACACACAGGACCAATACAATCGAGTGTGAAGAAGAAGCATACGGCTTTCGCCCCCGAGTCGTCTTAGGCGAATGCATAGGCGACCATGCGGCTTTTTGTTTCTCGTTCCATCATACACATGATGACAGCTTATCGTTTATAGAAGTACCGAGCACAGATTAAAGGGACCCTGAAACGGTTTTGACGATTCTGTACGAACACATTTGGCCGGTAGAGCATGTCGTAAGGGTCATTTACAGACCGATTTAAGCTATGTGCGTAAACTGTGTAATTTATTGCAAGGCTTTAAAGCTGCGAATCGCCACCGATCACAACGGATCAGCTGTGATCCCCGCCCACTTCCAGTGCGTGTTGCACTGGAAGCGCGACGTCCAGATACGTCCAGACCACGTCACTGAACCTCCTGTGGGCAACGAGCGTCGTCTGCCTGTGTTACAACGTGCTCAGTCAACACCACCTAGACTTTTTTTCAAGGCCTCGGCAAGCCTCCGTCTCGACAGCGTGACGTCACTGCTGTGAGATTTGTGAGAAAGCAACGCTCGACTGGCTGGAGTCGGAATGGCTTGCGGCTTCTGTTCGCCAAATAGACAGACAATCTCTTTTGCTTCGAAACCAGTTTTCAGAAGGCAAACTGAAAGAAATTATTACCTACTATCTAACAAAAAGAGCTTTGCAATATTTTATCTTTCAAATGATGTACTTATTTACTTGATTTATTCACGCTTTAAGCATTTTCGTGCACAGCCGAGCGAAGTTGGCAGCGCATGACAGTGCGTCTGGCCACATTGATCTTACGTGCTCGCTCGCTCTGCTGGCTGTTGTGGTTGTAGGCTAGTGGCATTTTGTTACCGCTCACGCTGTTTTTTCTTTCTCTTGTGCTGTCGAGCATGGTTGGGTAAACTACGCAATATGCCTGGATGCTGCTGTGCACCGGGGTGCAACTCTAACTATGCTCATGGACCTAAAGCGCGCGTCTATCGGTTTCCGATGGACGCCGACCAACGAACCGCATGGACGAGAGCGATCCCTCGCAAGGATTTTGCGCCCACAAAGTACACTGTGGTAAGTGCGTTCTTTCACTTGTCGCAGGTGCCTACGCATGTATAAACTCACTCAGCTATGCTACTAAAAACCTTTCAATTTTCATTATTTGTGAGCTAAGCTTTCGAGGCACTTGCAGCATATTTTACGAAGGACATGAGACACGCAGTGTTAGTAATCGTGCTGTTTGCCTAATTTTTGTTTTCGCGCGACCAGCCTTAACAAACAGATACTTTCCTCGCAATCTCACGCACGCCTAGCTGATGACCTGAGTCGCTCTAAACGGACTGCAGCGCCTGATCGAATCCTATGAGAGTTAGATTTAATAAACAGCGCTCGCCTGTTGGGCCGCCTAACAAGGCATTGTTACTATAATAATGCCTAATAATGCAGCCACATTTTCTGATATGTAGTTTGCTAATGTCCACTAACTTTTTCTTGCTTGATTTTTGTGCTATAAGCTCTGTTTCATTTTTCTTTTTTTCAGGTGTGTGAGAAGCACTTTCTTACAAGTGATTTCGTGACCACTTCGACCTATCGAGATGAGAAAACCGGACGAGTACTTGAAGTTCCTCTCCAGCTGAGACGACTCAAGTCTGGTGCTATCCCGAGCCTATTTCCAAACTGCCCTTCATATCTTTCTCGTCCCACTACTGTTGTCCGGGAAGGCCCTGAAGAGAAGCGGCTTCGTCTAGAGGGAGAATCACTACAGGAGGCAATAAGGCAGTCCGTTGAAGCTCACGAAGAAGAGAAGAAAAAGAATAACATCAGTACTTTTGACGACTTGCTCATCGCTCTGACAAGTTTCCAGACAAACACCTTCTGGACAAAACTTGTTACTCACGACAAAGTCCTCTTCCTAAACTTCGATTCTCAAGAAGCTCCAACTGTGCGGTTTTCTGTAACAGTGTCAGCTGATTTGATCGTGAAAGTGTTTGTTGGTGACGTGCAGCTTAACAAGCTCGGGACCCTCGTGCTTCCTGTTTGTTTGTGTGATGTGCGGGAAATCGACAAGGTCCTTATTGCTGTGCAAAGTTTGGCAGGAAACTTCTCCGACAGTGAAGAACGCTTGCAGATTGTCTTGAAGAAGACAGTGGAAACACTGGAGGAACTAGCGTCACAAAGTTTCCCACACGAGTGGCAAGTAGAAGTTGTCAAGTTCGTAAAACAACAAGTCGGCATTTTACTGAGCCCAACTTCGAGATACCCTGCGGACTTGCTGGTATTTGCTAGCCTTGTGTTCACAATATCTCCCCATGCGTACAGATTTATTAGGTCCACATCAAAGTTCAAACTTCCACATCCCGACACAATTAGACGTGTCTGTGGGTCATACCGTGTGAACCCATGCTCTGAGCAACAAGATGCTTTATTTCTGTCGTATGCAAAGAGGTTGGCCGTAGGAATGGATGACCACGAAAAACTGTGACGCTTGTCATGGACGAAATTCACCTGCAGCCATACATTGACTACAAAGGTGGTGGTCTAGTAGGAATGGCTAGAAACAGTCAAAACGCAGCAAAGACTGCATATGTTTTATGATTCAAAGCCTCCTGTCGTCAGCAAAGACGTAGTGCACATCCTTCCAGTGGCGAAAATAGATGCAATACAGCTGCATCAATTTCTTCGTGAGCTCATTAATGGGCTGGAGGCTACAGGATTTCGAGTAATCGCGGTTGTTTCAGACAACAACTCCATCAATGGGAAGGCAAGGCATTTTTTTCAGAGCCACGGAAGGTTGATACGGTCTACAAGCATCCATCAGACCAATCAAGACCACTGTTTTTATTTTAGATTCGTTCATGTTTTAAAATGCATACGGAACAATTGGCTTAACCAGCGTAACAGTGGTAAATGTATGTTTTTTCCTGACATCAATGGACTACCTGACAAGCCGTGCGTGCTAACAGCTTCATTCAACACGCTGCTGGAGCTTCATGAGAAGAGAGAAATGAGTTTGTACGACTTGCTCCAACATTGTCTTTGAAGGCACTGAAACCTTCGAACTTAGAGCGACAAAACATGAAACTTGTTCTCAAGGTGTTTAACAGTTTCACAATCGCAGCTCTCAACAGTGCACAAGCAGCAGAACTGCAGCATGCCAAAAGCACGGCCGATTTTATCAGCACTGTCGTATGTGGTGGCGCATAGTGAATGTTAAGACGCCGGTAAAGGGAGGCGCCTTCGAGATGACTTCCAAGAGCCCATAAAGGCAGTTTGTTGCCCCCAAGTCGAGTTTTTGAACAAATAGTCAGTTGGCTCGACTACTGGAAAAGCCTCAAGCATGACACTGGTCATTTCACTCATGAGACGCACATGCATTGCGTCACACTCTCTTGCTCTTGTTCAGGTGACAAGCTACTGTCTTAAAGAGCTTGGATTCAAGTACGTTTTACTGGGGAAATTTCAGTCGGACGGCCTTGAGGACAGGTTTGGCAGGTACCGACAGTTAAGTGGCGCACAGTACCATATTTCCATACGGCAGATGTATGAAGCGGAGCACAAATTGAGGCTGCAGAAGGTCCTTGAGCTGCCAGAGAGTGACGAGATTCCTCTATGTGGTTCCAGTGATGAATTTCGTGATGCTTTAAAGCAATTCCAGATTGTAATTGGAGAAGAGGACATTGCTGCAAAGCAGCACACCTTCCAGCTACAACTTATGTCGCGGTTATTGCGCACATGCTGCACTCAAGAAGCTTACATGTGCATTCTGTAAAGAGAACCTAGTTGTGAGAGTAAGACTCTCACAATTGAGGCAGACGAGCTCATAACGAGTATCACAAGAGGTACTTAAGTTTCCCCAAGCTGTCGTTTGAACGCCGTACTGATGATGAATATTGTTCTCGAGAAACTGACAAGTGAAAAACATGCAGCCAAATTTATGGCTGTGAAAAGCAGAAAGAACTGCTTGTTTCAATGACACACTTTTCCTTGAGTGGAATGAAGACTTTGATGTTTGTGACAATGGCCATATGCCGCATGTAGTGATGGGGTATATACTTAGTGCAGCAGCCAACACTTTGTTAAATAACCTTTGCAAACGAGAAAACAACAGCTGTCTGAAGCCAAAGCAGCTAAACGGAAACTGAAGACACTCCAGGCGTAATTTCTCGCACATGACTGATAATGTGTCCTTTGTGTTTACAAAGCCAAATCGTTTGAGCTCCCAGATTTAACACCTTCAACAAGATCATTTTAAAAATGTTCTTAAAAGCTTTATCTCCACAATTTTTTTAAGTATTGTCCACAAGTTCCGTTTTGCTGTGAACTTACCTTTCTTTTGGCGCTCGAGCTGTTATGTGGAAGAATCATTTGAAGATTTAATAAATCATATTTAACCCATTCTGTGTGTGTTCAACTACATGTACTGAAAATAAGTAAACAAAGTGTCGAAAAGATTTTACAAGTAATGTAATGTCTGCTTTATTTACTTTTTATAAGAATATCGTATGTGAAAACTTCGCATGAATCCTCGTTGAATGGTTTATTTCATTGTTGGTTTGTTTTTAAAAGCATTTATATAATAAACATGCAGTCTTGCTTTGACAAAAAATCTTCTGGTGCATTTACTAAAGCATGCAAAATAGACCCTCCAATGCCTTCAAAAACTGAAGGCTTTGTCGGGTTGTTATAACATTTACAGCTGTTGCTAACAAAAATTCCTTCTAGCAGGCCCGTAGCCAGAAATTAATTTCGGGGGGTGGGGCACCTGTTGAAGTCCTTAACAAACCCCTATTTTCACTATTTATTCTCGGTAAAACAGCCCCCTCCATCCGAATTTCGGAGGGGGGGGGGCTCCTACGCCCCCCCCCCCCCTGTCCACGGGCCTGCTTCTAAGTGTAAATATCTGAAGAAAAAAAAATGCTACGAGTGCAACCGGGCCGCGGAACGACAAAACGCGAACGCGTGCCGGTCATTTGAGTGAAGCCAGCTTCCAGGCAGATCTCACACTGATGACGTCACGTAGGCCTGCGGAGGCCTTGAAAAAAGTCAGTCTAGGTGGTGTTGGCTCAGTGTTGACGTGAGCTGAGCGACAGTGTTATCTCGAGGTTTCTTGGACAAAATGAATTGCCTTAGCCGTGTTGTGTACCACATATCTAGCAATTGGTGACTTGTAGGTGCGACATCGTGCAATGTTTGTGAGGCATCTGGCGAGCGGAATCCCTTCAGCTCGTCGCTGCAATGAGCGTCGCGCTCTCGCTACCCGTTCCACGCCACGATCTACATGTCTGCGGCTGTAACTTCACCCCTGAAGACACAGCCACATTGCCAGAGTTTACGCTTATCGGTGATCGTTCTGCAACTCTTTTTGTTTATCCGCATGCTTTTGCAGGTTGTCGCCGTACAGGAGAATAAGATAAGATCGACTGGTAGTGTGGCTGCACCTGTCGGAGAAAATATTAACCACTCCGCGAGCGGCGTGCTGCCACGCACACTGGGCCTCCGAAGATTGCGCGCAACCTGTCGGCGCGCAGTATCGGAGGCCATGACTGGGCGAAGCTCAAACCGTCGAGTGCGCTTATGACAGCGCTGCGAACGCCGGCGATGCAGCGTGTCTGTGAGTTGAGGGTGCAAGGCAGGGTGAGGAGGAGGGTTTATATATAATTGTCCGTTGTGGCCTTGGTACACGGTGCGTCGCTAATTTCTGGTGCGAATGATTTAGGGATGCTCTTGCCTAAACGCTGACAAAACTTCAGAAAACCGTTTCAGGGTCCCTTTAAAGTGCCATTCTACGAAAAGTTCGAACCGCCCACTGTACTTTACGACTGGTAACCTTCGCAGCATCGTGCACTGTGAATGACGCCGTTCTTATCCTTCCTCTTCTTCTTTCTCCTCTTTTTAATTCTTCAATTACAGGGACATCCTCAAACCCTTGATGAATGGGTTCTTTGGCTGTTGCTTTTTAATTCCTGACCAGACGGATTCCTAATCCCATCATCCCCATTTATTGGCTTTAGCCCCTACCACTAGAAGCTTTTTCGTGGCCCCATCTCGGACTCCGCGGAAATGCTGCTCTTCCCTGCAAGCTATGCAGTTGGCGTGACGCCAACTGCAGAACTGACGCTGTCCGCGGGCTTGCGGCCTGCGAACGGCTCGAACGCGCACCGCGCTCTCATCAGGTAAGCCATATACGCGTCGATGACTAGTGTTAGGCCTACCACTCGCAAAACCTACCTGGCACCCTCAGTTGGGCCCTCTCTAACACCCGTAGGATAGAGATTGTGCTAGGCCTCGTTAGGTACTCGAGCCTGTCTTCTGTCCTTTCGACGAGGGGCGGGGGGCATAATCAGCTTGATTCTTCATTTTTTCCTACAGTTTCTCGCCCGTAATCTAATGTGGTGCTTAAAATCCCTTCGAGCCTTTTGAACTCTTATCCGTGTGCCCGTGCCCATTAAAATCGGGAACTTGCTTCTTCCATTTTATCTTTCAGTTCCAATCCTCCTTTCCCAGTGCAGGAAAGTCGGCCAGGTTATTCTCCCTGCATTTCAACTATGATTTCTCTCTCTCTCTCTCTCTCACTCTCTCTTTGACCTTCAGATAGGCCTACAGACATTTCGAGTATGCATGCTGAGAGCTTGTACATTAGACAATACGAAACGTAGAAAATGTGTTCGAATCCGCTAGCTCAGCTAGGAACGATTACGTGGGAAAGAGTAACACGCCCACCGAAGTAGTCACAAAGTGGCAGGTGACTTAATCTTGCTCCTTGGAGTTGCACATTTTCATAATATCTGCACGTTGACTGAAGCTTCCTCTGTAAAGGCGCTTGAAGGTGATTCGACGGTTTCTTGGACGTGTTACTAAGCATCGTTGTTAATGATAGGTTTCCGAAGACCTCCATGTTGTAACAATTTACTTCATTTGCAACGTATCTCACGGATATAGATCGCTCCTTGCTCTAATGCGAAAAAAAATAAATACGCAGCTTGCTTTAGGTCGCTCTAGGCTGGGTCACAGCAAAGGTGGTGGACGTCTTGCTGGTCTTGGCGTGGCTAGGCTTTTTACCCTCTCTCCCTTTCTCTCTCCCACCCCTTGTTGTATTATGCTATACATGTCTATGCTTGCTCTCTTTTTCCACTTTGTTTATTTCTATTCCTTTCCTTCTCTTCCTTCCCTTTCGTTCTTTCACTCTCGATTGCTCGCTTCCACTTTCTTTCTACCTTCTTCTCTCCCTCTCTCTATTTCTTTATCTCTCTTTCTTTGATTATCTCTTTTTCTCTTTCTTTCTATGCTATGCTTTACTCTCTACACTCCTCCTTTCCCTGCGCCTCAACTCAAAGCACTCATCCTCACCCTCAGTTGCCTTTTCCAACCCTTTGCTATTCTTTACTACACAAGGTCATGCTATGTTCTGCTGGTACGCTGGACAGCGGAGTGGTTACGACGCTCGTCATTGAATCGTGTATACGCGGGTTTGAATATCGCCTCGCCATAATATTTTCTATGTCGCTTTCTTTTTCTCTTTCAGTACTCGTTCTCTCGCCCATCAGATTTATTGAATGCCTCGCCGGACAAATCGGCGCAAATGTTTTGGGAGCAAACAGGAAGAGGAAAAAGAGGACCAAGAGGATGAAGAAAGCGTGACAGTTCATGACAGTTCAATTTGACAGTTGACAGTTAACAGATGAATAAGCGTGACAGTTCAAATTTATATCATTCGACACACGTCATACCTTGAGCATAGTGGCTTTGATGTAAAAAAAGGAGGTATGGGATTCCTTATGCATCTGCCGAAGACGACTCGAAAAGCTAAAGCCATCTTTTTCTTCTAAACCGATGTCTTGGTCCTCCTCCGCCCTCCTTCGAAACCTTTATGCGCCTAACGCAGTTTCGGACTGCCTCGAGGATCGGAGGCATTACAAGCTTGCTTAACCTTTCCAGGCTTTGCAAGCCTCCATGATCGGCCCACCTTTGTCCAATCAACGATGTCCTGCGCTGGCGGCATCATTGACGTCACAAGGTGGCGTCATGAAAGACGAAAACGGTCAGTCGGGGAGGCATCAAAAGCTATTCGCCTTAATAATGCATGGTCGTCTCCGGCATTTGCCTTTTGCCGTTGCGGTGAAGAAGTTGAGTACGAAGCAGGCTCAAAGCACGCTTTGAAAGCGTGTCTCCAGGCGAACTCACTGTCGTTGCAGCACTCCCTTGGCTTCTGCCGAACCTGGGTACTGGTCGCGAGAACGTCGCGCAAGTGTACGAAGAGCCTTCAGGTATTTAGTCAAGGCCAGCAAGGGAACCCTATTGGAAAATGCAGTGGCACTGTCCCAGTGCCACACCTGTTTATTGGACCAGTGTTGCGCTAGGTTCCGGGGCGCTGGCACGCTGCACGAGGCACACTGGACGCTGGCGCACTGCACACTGGGTCACCCGTTACGGGCCGAAATCGGGCTTTTAAATTGTTTTTTGAAACTGTGGTCATATCGAGATTTATAATTAGGGCTGAAACGCGAGCGCTGCGACAAAAAAGAAAAAAAGAAAAAAAAACCTTAAAAAAAGCGAGCGGGAGTCGAACCCACCACCACTACGCACCGTGCATCCTAAATATGACACGTTACCGCTGCACCACACCTGAAAGACGAGAGGTGGTCTTTTTTTTCTTCATGTTATAACTATTACCGGTAGCCAGCATTTTCATGTTTCGCGTTTAGAAACGCAAATTTCAGTCTCTTCGTGCACCCGAGAACCTAAGAGAAGGTAGTTAATTTGTTTGTCCTGTGCTGCCTAGGATCAGAACGTCTATTTGGCACGTTTTACAGCAAACAATATTAGCGTAACCGCAGATGTGTTGCGGCAATCGCACTGACTCGCTAAGCAGGTAGTCACACCTATGTAAAAAACAGTGTGCATCCGACCTGCACACTGAACACTTTTTCGTCAGCCGTTTGAACACATTTTCTGTCCTTTTTGTTTACGTTCCGCGTACTATACAGCCGCAGTAGTTCATCCTAGCCGAACCGATCGTTAGGCTTAGAGCTGTACTCCATGCGCCACTATCGCTGTGATGAACGTGGATGTTCATATACGAAGAATCTAATAACCGTCCAAATGCAGTTTCGATCATACCTGCCTCAAGCGGGGCCATATTTGCACCTTCAACTACATGAATCAGAAGCTAAAACGCCGAGATTGAGCGTTACATTGGCTCACTGTTGCCGGTGACGTGCGGCTTTCAGGGGTACGAGCCCATATGCAAGGACTGGACTGGCTGCTAGAGTAGGTTGATGTTATTATCAGACTAATACTAATGTCATATTGTGTTGCGGATGATAAGTTCTTTCGATGCAGTTATATGAGCTAGATTCGCGACACTCGATCACACAACTCAGAGCAAGCGCACGCGCGCGCGATCCGCAGATGATTCCTTTAGTGTATGCGTACGTCCGTCTTTTAACAAAACTAAAGCTAGATATGTGTAGGACACCGAATAGAATAACATTTTCAAGTTATTCGATAAGTTTGTCTTATCGAATATCTAGAAACGTCTCGCGACCCAATACCAAAGCCTATAAGAATTCCACCCAGCGCATCCAGTTTTTTCCAATGTGCTGCCAGTGTTCCCAGTGCGCAGGCAGAGTCTGTGCAGCGTGACCAGTGCCTGCCAGTGCGCTGTAAGACACTGAACCACACTGTACAGTATTCCAAGTGTCTTTCAGCGCACTGGGCGGCACTGGCGACGCTGTACAGTCGGTCCCAGTGCCTCCCAGCGCGCTGTAGTACACTGAGACACACTGTACAGCGTTTCCAGTGCCACCCATTGCGCTGAAAGGCACTGGGGGGCACTGGCGACGCTGTTTTTTTTCGGACAGGGAATATACTAACTGCGAGACTGCCGTTGTCGTAGTAGCCGGCCATTTATCTGAAATGTGTTGTTTTAGATAAGTGGCTAAGGCAGCTGCGATTATCAGATTATCAGAGATTATCGGCCAATTATCAGACTTGAGTACCGACAATAGGTGCACATATCTACAAGGCTTGTTCTTGAAAGTCGATAACGACAGGTAATTCGATTAAGTGTAAGATTAGTTCTTCAATATGGTGGTTAACGCAGTATACATACTCAATGTACGAATGCCTAAAGGAGCCAAATGCGCAAGTGCGAACATAGATTGAGTGATCCTGAAAAGCCTCGGTGCTTGATCTGGTTAGATTGCTGAGTTCGGCGATCTATTCAAATCGCGTTAGTGGTAACCTGCGCGAAGAAAAAGAATTCAAAAATGAAATTAGGTTCCCGTTGTATCCTTTAGGCAAACGACTACGATAAAGAAGTTGTTTCGAACGGGGCCTTCGAAGTCACGGCTACGAATTCCTCACAAAACAAAGTGTAGGTTCAACCAGAAGAAGCCACGATAGCCATGGCGGCGAATGAATGAATGAATGAATGAATGGAACACCCACGCAGGAACTCCTTTGAGAGTTGCCTACGTGATGAGTACGCGTAGTGTTAGGTTGTACGTCTACAGGCGGCGTCGGTATGGCGCCTCTGATCTTCCAAGCATTTGTCAGCGTCTGACACACACACACACACACAGCATCCGCATCCCGGGACCACCGAAACGAGAGTTTGATATTAAGTTTTCGCGAAGTATAAATTTGTCCCAACGCATACAATCCTCCATGTCGGCTCTACATATTGTCCTGGAGAGAGGCTTTTAAAGGCGTACGCACCTGCATGCCAACTCAACGAGAGAACAATGTCCGTCAATACATCCCGCTGTACCGTAGGACGATCATCGCTATGAAGGAGTGAATGCAGAAAAAAAGCAGGAGGCGAGCCTCAATCTTCGTTTTTTCGCATCACTCGTGTAGGCGCCGACGGTCAATTTTTGCGTTTTACGAGGCACCCAAGGCATTCGAATTAAAAATTCCGCACTCAGGCGAAGCGGCGCGCTGGCGGCGTGAGGAAAGGCTCACGCAAATATAGGACTCTGACAATGCCAAGTAGAACAAGCTGCGGTGTCCGGTCCGAACACCGCCGCGTGAACTGAATCGAGTGCGGCAGGCGCTCGGAGAATGGGCTGTGTCCAAGCTGACACTTCGGGTACCACGACAGAAAAGGCATAACAAAATAAGCGCTGATATACAACCGGAGAAGCGGATCTATAGCACAGTTCCCTCCGAAACGACGTCGGCGAGCAATCTAGAGAGCGGTGCCGTTTTCGGCTGATTTATCACACATGTCGCTGCTCGCCGCGCCTTAACGTCCATTCTTTTGCGCCAAATTTTAAAGGCTGACGTCACTCGCAAACATCATCATTTGTGTTGCCACCGCCGCTGCCGATCACTTTTAGGGGCGAAGCTCCTCTTAGTCTAACCTTGTCACGTCTCCGTTGTCCGGCGTAACCACCTTTGCAAACTGCCCACTATGTCGTCCTTGCAAACATCCCATTACGACCCATCACCGATCCATTATTTCACCGGCCATAAAGCCGTTATAATGAAGGGGGAACGGAAGCCACCTTTGCAAACTGCCCACTACTTCGTCTTTGCAAACTGCCCACTCCTTCGTCTTTGCAAACATCCCACTACGACCCATCACCGATCCATCACTTCACCGACCATAAAGCCGTTATAATGAAGGGGGAACAGAAGCCACGTCTAGCTACCACTTACGATTAATAAAATTTCTTGTATAAATATATACAGTGTTTGTCACGTCTTTGATGATGTACTGGGCTATCGCTTTGATTACTGCTGGGCGAAACCACTGAAGATTTCACGGTGTAACCATGATTGCTTCAGGAGCTTCGCCCAAGCTCTTCATCATTCACCCGTGGATATGCTGTGAATTTTTTTTATGTTTGATGAGGCATCTAAGGCTTTCGCTTAATATAAAGAAAACAGACTGGCGGCCTAGTTAGTATATCGCATACAATAAGTCGAAAGCCTCAGATGCCTCAGCGAACGCGAAAATTGGCCTCGGCGTGGGCGTTAACACGAACGATGCAAAAAATCATCATCACGGCTTGGCCTTGCCCTTTGACGTCTTCATGACTTCTAATAAGGCTAAAATTTTGTGACATCGCTATGAGGACCCATAACGTGACGTGACGTGGTGAGGTCGTCACATGACCCCGTTGCTGGGTCAAACGTGCGCCTAGCGCGAAAGAAGTTCAAAACCAGGTGAGTTGCAGAAAACTTGCAATGCCTCCAATTATGGAGGCAGTGCAAAACCACGTTAGGCGCAGAAAGCTTTTCTAGGAAGTTGTTAGTGACGGTGAAAACGCTTATTGGGCCATATAAGACGGACAGGAAGTATGCTGGCACCAGCTGGTAGGGGACATTTCCTTACGAATATTAGGTGAAGGTTCCTAGTTCGGGACTCCCATGGCGGCGGCCGGCGCCCGCGCGCTCCCGACAAAGGCTTGTTGGCCTGTAAGCTGCGGCAGCCAAGCAGGGTCGCCGACCAGTTCACCCGGGTTCAGTTGGGGCGGGGGAGGATCAATACGTCAACAGAAAACAAAAAAAATCGAGAGATTCCTGTTGCGCTAATTTTGTTCTAATCCAGCGCAAAATCTGCGGTTAGTGTAACGCTAATGCAGTTCTTGTGTAGGCCTTGGTGTAGTTCTAAATCCTGCGCTTAATGCAGCTCCACTGTCGGGATACCTGAGGAAGTGCGTGGCGCGGGCAACCCAGCGATTCCGTTGGCAATTGCGCCCTCTCTTGCGTGACGCGGGTAGCAGCCGGATGCTTCTGAAGCGTTTTTCGCGATTTTAGTTTAGTAAATTATTGGGAATGTTTGTTGGTAATTTCTGCAGTTTATATTATATTACACCTTATTAGCTTGTTCTGCACGGGTTTTGAGCATTCTAAGCCTTTTTAGGCCAGTCTTGGCTACTGCGTGACCATGCGACACGAGACGGTGGATGGGCGACCAGCCGGGCCCCTATAAAGGGTTACACACCTAAAAGAAGAAGACTTTCGCCGTCGACTCGGCTCAGGCGAATGCATATGACTTCGTGTGACTTTTTGAGACCGCCATATAGAAATGCCGATTAATCGAAGAAAGAGCATACATCGACAGTGATTGATGGTTCAGCCGGTGGATGGTCAGTCGTTAACATAGGTCGGCAAAAAATGCATGGCTGATCCCTCTGTCATAGGAATCGGTATAACACGAAAGTGAAACGTGTCTTCACAGACGTAGTTGGGCGTTTGTTGCGCATTCTTTCGCCCCAAGCGCGAAGGAATGAATGCTACAGCAACAAATTGTAATCTCAGGCAAAGAACGGACAGCAGCTCGAAACTTGCAACGCGCTCCTCAAGCAGAAATGGCACACGGAATGAACGTACACAGGATGAGCGCGAACTGTCAGAGTTGTAACTCATTTCTGTGTGAGCAGCGCGCCTTCCGCAAAAGCGGCCGCTGCATTGAGCGAAGCGACCTTGGTGCTCTCAACGCGAAATTGCGATGAGAGGTTAAGACGTACAAACCACCGCCATCACGAGATAAGTGCGCGCACGAGCGACCACGCCCTGTAGAGGCGCGCGCTCATCCGCGTGGGGCGACGAGCTTTAAAGCCCGCTCTTCGAGCCCTTAGCGCCATCTCTCGCGTGATAACGAAAACACGCCGATGTATCACCGATCTCTGAGTACCGCCACCGGCAAATGGTGTATATAAATAGCTCGCCATTAGCATGACAAAGAACAGGCCTTTTGGCGCCAGGGGTCGTAAGTTCGACTCCCGATGACGGAACTTTTTCTTGTAGGTTTTTCTTTGCAATATGTTTGTATTTATATTTTACAACGTCGTATCCGTGACGGAAATACGCCAGTGGAGCCGTGGTGGGGTCTGGCATAAAACACTTTCGTGTTTCAAATGTGGAGCTCACTCAGACTCACTCGTGAAATATATTGCCCTCAGAGCTCACTCGGACTCAGACTCAGCAAAATTTTCCTCAATCAGACTCACCCGGACTCAGGCGCACTAAAATATTTCTCAGCCGAACTCACTGGGACTCAAACTCACCAAAATATTACTCACTCGGACTCACTCAAACTCAGACTCATGCTCTATGTAGGTCTTAGTGAGTCTGAGTGAGTTGACTGGTTAGTCCGTTAGCGCATAATTAGCTTTTTCGAACATGGTATCAACGCCAATATTTAGCGTAAACAGTGATCTACTTAGCGCGTTTTGATCTTGCACCTTCAAATATGAGTTATCAGTAGTTGAAATCCAGTGAGGACATTTTTATTGAAATAGAGGACTCACACAAGATATCTTTATCGAGAACTACCTATGAAAGAGTTTGCGAGACACCACCCCCTCCGCGTCTGATCAATAAATACTGAGCTGGCGTACGAACGCTAGTGCTTTGAAGTATCTGTGAGTCGAAGGGTGTATAAACGTAACCCGACATAAAGCTAATACTCTTGCTGAAGTTGCTTAGATATAACCATGGTCGACAAAAAATTGGCGGAATCAATCAAGAAATATATTTTTGCTTAGGGCTCACTCGGACTCAGACTCATCGAAATTTCCCTCAGCCGGACTCGCTCGAACTCAACCTCACCAAACTATTGCTCACCCGGACTCACTCAGACTCACTTCTCGATCTGAGTCTGAGTGAGTCGACTCACGAGTGAGTTTGCCGACCTATGGTCCATAATCAACTAAAACAGTTAATCGGTCATTCCTGGGTCCAGAACGCTGCCTCGCAGCAGATCACCGAGCTTGCACTGCCATTGACGTTGTCGGGGAGTTGGGCGCCTTCTAGTGAATCGCCTGCCAACGTTCGGTATTGGATCACTCGTTTTCCGAGCGTTCAGTTTTCTAACAGCCATCGAAGGTAATGGATTTTACCTTTACTTGTGAACATGCTGAGCCATGCATTAGCAATATCGCAATGCAGTAGGGAGGATTCGCATTTCTATGTTGACGACTATTGGAAAGCAGTGAGATATTCCTCACCACGTGTTAATCCTCAAATGAACCTCATCGACACGCTGTGCATGGAGCCAAATGATCAAGCGCACACCAAGCTTCCGCCATCCTGATAAGCCTCTGCGTTCCACTTGGTTAAATCGGTGAGTTGTGATGTCCATTCAAATAGGTTTGCTTATAACCTCCAGAATGAAAAACACGGCAAAAATGGCATTAAGTTCCTTTTATCCTTTAATCAAACGACTGCAAGATAAAGAAAATGATTGAAACGGTTCCGTTTAAATGTCTGCTGAAAATTCCTGATCAAGCAAAATAGCAGGTTTGACGAAAAAAAGCCACAATAGCCATAGCAACGAACCATTGAATGAATGAATGAATGAATGAATGAATGAATGAATGAATGAACGAATCAATCAATCAATCAATCAATCAACCAATCAATCAATCAATCAGTCAATGAAAATCCACGCGGAAGCTTTTTTGGTAGTTCATTAATGGATGCGTAAGCGTGTATCTTTATTGTAGGTCACACCTTTCCCCAGAACACTGTTTCCAGGCAGCATCGCTATGGCGCCTATTATCCTACTTGCATAGGTCACCGTGTTGAAGGGCCCCACTGCAGCCGCATCCCACGACCACCTAAACGGCATTTCGGCGTTAAGATTTCGCGAAGTACAAAACATTGCTAATGTGTACATTCCTCCATGTCGGTTATACATCTTGTCTTAGAGAGAGATTTTTAAATGCTTAAGCACTTCTATGCCGACTCAGCGAGAAAAACTCTCCCTTCGTCCGTTTCGCTGCCACGTAGGGCGACCGTGCACTCCAAGAAAAAAAAAAGAGTATGTGTGAAAAAGAGTATGAAGCCTTTGCCCTGCAGTGGGCGTAGACAGGCTGATGATGATGATGATGATGATGTGTGACTCCTTTCGTAAGTCCCGACGTGCCACGTATGACTCTCTTTAAAGAGACACGTTAACTCTCTCCTGGGTCACACGACACTCCGAAGAGAGTACGATGGTCCCCAAACAGAGTTGACTTGCCTCTTTAAAGGGACCGACAACTGCCCAGAACATGAAATGAGATGACTGCACTGATGGAAAGATTGTCCGTCGCATTGACTCAAACCAACCCTGTTTATCTCGTGAGAGGCGGATTTATATTTTTATTTATTCATTGAAAGTCGCGAGAAATGACCTTTGGCGCCTCTGGCGGCAAAATCATACACGGCCCGATGAAGCCGGTCACGTGATCATTGATTGATGTATGCGTTCGATGACTTTTCTGTTAGTATTGAAATATTGTTCATTTCTTTATATTAAAAGATGTTACTCCATAAAAATGTACATACAGGCCTGCGTTAGTTGTATGCAACAACGTGGCGCTGCCTTCGCTTGGCGTAATGATCCCATGCCGCGAAAAGCCATCCATGACACAGGCGCAGGCAACCTTGGTCGCAGGCGTGCACAACGCTGTACAAATACCGAGAAGGTGTAAAAAGCCACATTATCTCATTGTAACAGCTTGCTATTTTCAAAAATGGCTGGAAATCTCAAAATAAAGGTGGTTAAGCATAGCTACAGTAACTCCTGCGAAAGCAGAACAACGACAGCTTTCACAAGGGCTAGCGGCATTGCTATCAATTCTCAGCGTTGCTGGAGCGAGCCTTCATGCGTGTTTGGAGCCTTTCAGATCGAAAAATACTGCTTATAAAATAACTACGTGCTTTTAGGATAAACCACTGCAGCTACAAACGCTACGAAGGGTAAGCTTCCTGTCGCGCCGTAAAAAACTGGGTCGAGAAAAATCATTTGTCGGTCCCTTTAAATGGAGTCAAATACGTGGCAAGTCAGGACTCTCCTATGGGAGTCAAAGGACTTTTTTAGTTCTTAGAGTGTGGCTATAAGGAAGTGAATGTATAAAAAAAAGCTGAAGGTGACCCTCATTCTTGAATTGGCTGTCTGATAGTGGCATTCATACATCGGAGTTCGTGTGCGCTAGTTTATTCCTTGGTTTAACTGCGCGTTCCATGCGTTGCCGAAAAGGCCACGTAGAAAGAAACGCGCGGTTGCGATCTCCCGCCAGAGGCCGCAGCGATCCAAGTTGCTTGCAAGAAAAGCGTCCGCTCTTTCAAAGAATCCGCTCGATTAATTTTGGGTCATTCCATGCCAAGTGTCCCAGACGGGGCGCTCGCACATCGCAGATCTTGCTGATAAAATTTCTGCCCGGCAGATAAAATTTCTGCCGAAAATGCTGCTCTTCCCGGCAAGCTATAGAGTTGGCGTGCCGTCAACTGCCGAAGTGAAGCCATCTCTTTTTTCTTCTCAGTCGATGTATTGACCCTCCTCTGCCTCCCTCCAAAAGCTTTCTTCACCTTAACGTGGTTTTGCACTTCCTCCATGATCGAAGGCATTTCAGGCTTTGCGCACTTCACCCGGATTAGCATTACCTCCGACATTGGCCCACCTTTGTCCAAGAGGTTATGTCATGCGATGACGTCATCATGCGACGTCGCATTATGCGAAGTCATATGGTGACGTACATTAGGTGATGATGATGTTTTGCATCACTCGTGTTGGCGCCGACGCCGAGGTACGCCGACGGTCAGTTTTCGCGTTTGATGAGGCATCTAAGGCGATTAATATTTTTTCCTTAATGTTTCTCGCCGTCTCTGGCGTTTCCCTTTTTTTATTGTTGTTGCGGTGAAGAGCAATGTTGCGGGGAAGAGCCCTTTGAAATCTGGTGTCTGCAGGCGAACTCAGTCTCGTTGCTGCACTCCACTGGGTTCTCCCGAACCCCGAGTACTGGTGGCGACATCCTCACGCATATGTACGGAGAGGCTTCCATTATTTGGTCAATGCGAGCGAAGAACTTTCGAAGTACGATGCTGCCGTCGTATTCGCCCGCCATTTTTCTATAGTGCGTTGCTTGAAGTAAGTAAGGTGGCTGCGATGCTACGTTAGCGGGCACTTTTCCGACCTGAGTACCGAGACAAGGTGGGCTTAAGTACAAGGCTGGTTCTTGGAAGCCGCTAAGGGCAGCTCATTCACTTAAGTAAATGTACACGGTTCGTTCTTGAAGATACGGAATAGTACTAAGCTGTCTCTTAGAGGCTATCGATGGAACATTGTGGGGCCTTTGCACACTGCTCCCGTTGGAGCCAATTAAAGAAGTGCGAACCTAGCTTAAGTGATCCTGAAAAGCCTCTCTGCTCGACCTGCTTAAATTGCAGATTTCAGCTGTCTATTCAAATTTAATTGTAACCTGCGCTTTGAAAATAAAATGACAAATTAAATCAAGTTTCAATTTGATCCTTTAAGCAAACGACTGAAACATAAACAAAGTTTTTGGAACGGGGCCTTTTAAATAACTGATTCGAATTCCTCACAAAGCAAAAAAGTGTGCTCATCGAGAAGAAGCCACGATAGTCATAGTAATGAACGAATGAATGAAAAAATCCATGCCGAACCTCCATGAGAGTTCTCTATGGCCCGTTTTAGAGAAGAGAACCTTCGCGAAAAGTTAATTTATGTATGTACTAGGAAACTATCAGTTTGAAATTACTTTGGAGAAAGTCTCAAAACCTGCATTTAAGGTTCAGTTATGAAAGTACCACTGATCTAGGTAAGTAAGACTCCTGGGAACGAGACCGTAAAAGCTGTGAGAGAATGATAGGAAATGAAACAGGGACTCGTTTCTTTGTTACGAGTAGAGCATCGGACGCGTTTTCCGTAGGTTGCAGGTTCGTTCCCTACCACAGGCAAGTTCTGCAAAGTTCGTAAGAGAGATGGACGGATGGAAAAAAAAAATTATTTCGTCAGAAATCAGCTGCGGACTACTTCGTGTTAGATGGCGATCAAACCAGGGTTGACAGCGACCTGTGTGGCCCACTCAACGACCCTTGTCTGGACGACTGGGTCTGAGCTGGTAAACACGGCCTCCCACAGCTCGAGCGAGGGATCACGCATAATATTCGTCGGCGGCGGCACCAATTTACATTCCCATAGTATACGGTCACATGGTGCCAGTGCCCGGCACCATTTGCATTGTTGCCTAATCTCCTCCGCGTATAATTTTCTCAACACGTATGGGTTGGGAAAAGATTGCGCCTGCAGTCAACCGCTAGTGCGGGGGCGGATAAAGCCTCCGCTCTAGATTATAATGATTGGTGATGTCGTGAAAGGGCACCAGCTCATCTCTGGCGGACCTCCCCGGCACGGACGGCTCACTTTCCCGGCTGACGAAACCTCGAGCATTCAGGTGAGCCGCCTCGATCCCGGGGTTTCCAGAGTGTGCTGATACCCAGACAATTTCTATTTCACGAATTTGTCGCCCCGTCGCTCGATGCAGCATTCGCCGCCGGTGACCGATATTCTGCCTCTCGCCAGATTTCGGATGGCTGTTTTCGAATCCCTAAGAAGTAGGTCCGATTGAGAATTTGTTATAACTAGCGCTATTGCCGCTTCCTCTGCAGTTTCTCAGGAGCGGGTTTTGACCGATCCAGAGGCGACCAAGCGTCGCCGCCTGTACACCACCACAATCGTAAATGCGTCCCAATCCTTACATTCTGCGGCGTCTGTATATACTGCCGTTTTGTACTCCCCGTACTCAACATGTAAAGCTCTGGCTCTTGCCGGCCTGGTTTCCATAATGCGCTGTACATAAAGCCTTTGCCCAAGAATATGCATCTGATTCGTAAAAAGAAGGAAACAAAAGAAACATCGGAAAAACATACAGGCGCTTCGTGGTTCATCTCCTGCATCTGTTCGCTTTCTTTTACGAGCATTGCGCTACTACAATATGATTAGTTAACAACAACTCAAGAAGAACTTTTTCAAAGCGAGTTGAATTTTTTATCCACTGTAATTTCTTTCCCTCTATCGCATAATAACTGCGCTACAGTTAAACAGTGCATGTAATGTGCCCAATGCTCCCCTTGGCTTCATTATTTGTTGGTGTAAGTAGGTTTTGACGGACCAAGTCATCAACCATTTTTCTACACAGATACAGCACCGCAACGGCTGCTCTTCCGTTGTCAAGCGCAGTCGCGTCGGGAAACGGGGTTTTGAAAATTCAGTCGGTGGTATTTATTTATTTATTTATTTATTTATTTATTTATTTATTTATTTATTTATTTATTTATTTTGTCGCACGGCGGAATGCTACCCCCCTAACAGCTTCCTTCATCCACGCCGAGGATCGGCCATTCCCTCACGTTATTACAGCGCAACAATTCTGTGGCCGCAGGCAACAACAGCGGTCATGCGTGAAACAATGAAGTGCTTCAAGGAAATGCGGCAACGTGAAAGGAAAAGTGACATCAACATATGACCCATTCCTATATCGAAAGCGGCGGATCACCGACAATCTCACGATCCAGAGAGCATCAGTTATTGAATAAAACGGGGCATAGAAATACGCATGTGATCTGCGTACCTTCGAGAGCATATTTGTGAACTGTGAATCATTCACAGCACACGAATGACACATTATTAATGAGAACAAACACACAATATGCCACGGGAAGTATAGGGCATTCTATCTGTAGTAATTAGGATATAAATTTGAATTCACTTTGCACTGCTTCGGTCCCTGCTGGCGGCAAGTTATCTTTCCGTCCACTTTACTTTCTTCACATTTATATCCTAATTACTACAGATAGAATCCCCCATATTTTCCGTGGCATTCTTGTCTGTTAGTTCTCATTAACATTGTGTCTAACAAATAAAAACGAGCCCTTGGAAGTCTTCTTTCCGTCACGAATGATACATGTCACACGAGCGCGGAAGAAATGTTTTACGTAAGCTGACTTTTACAAAGTTAATATGCTTTTCTTTTTACAATCACCAGCTGTTGTCTTGCAGACACATAGAACCAACGATCTTTTTTTACATATTTACGAATCGGCGCCAGGAGGTAAGACAAAACACGAAGGAGCACACGAGGCACAAGCGCCGAGTGCTCCTTCGTGATTTCGTCTTACTTCGTGGCACCGTTTCGTAAATATGAATCCTCACCACATAGCCCAGTTGTCAGTCCTACTAAAGATGCCTTCTTAGTGTTTTTCTTCGAACGTGCTGCCGAAAGAGTGGCACTAGCTTTCAAAACAAAACAAGCCAAATAAAATTATGCATCTCGATAGATTAAGTAATGCGACGTCTGCGCAGACTTCACAGTTATGCTTCTGCGCGCGCAGCTCGCGGAGGTTGTATTCCCACAGCCTGAATAAAGACCAGGGGTGCTATGCAGGATGGCCCGAGTTTGGCGAAACTCGGTATCTTTCCGAGCTCTGGCGACACCCCCTTTTGAACGAGCTAATAGTACGATAAGGTGAAATCCATCCCTCAGCGCGCGCTCCGTTCCATTGGTTACGATGGAACGCGGCGTCACGTCAAGGGCGGTCGAGAAGGTTGGGTGGTGTCGTAAAACTAGAAGCACCTTCTTTCATTTGTTTGTCGTTCCACTGAGTGCAGACGTGCACCCTTGCAGGAAAAGTGGCAGAAAGCTGTACTAACTATATTTTT
This sequence comes from Rhipicephalus sanguineus, assembly GCF_013339695.2. Lineage (NCBI taxonomy): Eukaryota > Metazoa > Arthropoda > Arachnida > Ixodida > Ixodidae > Rhipicephalus > Rhipicephalus sanguineus. The sequence continues at coordinate 38,480 of NW_023615833.1, read as the reverse complement.
TATGTTTGCGCGGGCCGTTTGAATTCATTTTCGAGCGTTTAATGTCTGCAGCAAGTATCCTTTAGAATAAGCAGCACCGTGGCCTCCGAGATTAGTTCCGACCGAGCGCCTTACAACACCGCGGCTATAGCTAATCGCCGAGGCCACGTGTATAATTACCATGGTCGGCCTGTACATTCTAGCGCGTTGCTCGGCCGGCGCGCGCCCTCGTCGTTCTCTTCTTCATCGTCTGCTCGGTCCCAGAGCACGTGCGCCCGGCTGATTAGCTAATTGGCTGGGCGGTATACCTAGCTAAGTCAGGACGTGCTATGACGAAGCTGATTAGGCCAAATCTTGCTAAGGTCGAGCTAACTAAGCCACGTCTTACTAAGACCATGCTAATGAAGTTGTGTAAAGCTAAGAACAAGGTAATTGAGGTCATGATAAATAACGTGACGCTAATTAGGATCGTGTAATTAAAACCAAGATAATCAAGACCTTTCTCGACGAGATCGTGTTAATTAGGATCGTTCTAATTACGATTATGCTAATTACCTCTGTACTATTCAGGACCTTGCAAACTAAACCTGTGTAATCAATGCCGTGGTAATTAAAGCATTATTAGTTATTGTTAATTACCGCGACGCTAATTATGAGTGTGCTAATTAGGATCGTGCTCATTAGGATTACGCTAATTACCTCTGTACTATTCAGGACCTTGCGAATTAAACCTGAGTAATTAATGACGCGGTATTTAAAACATTATCAATGAATGCTAATTAACACGACGATAATTACGAGCGTGTAATTAAAACAACGATAATCAGGACCTTACTCACCGAGGACGTGTTAATTGGAATCGTGCTAATTCTTATTATGCCAATTACCTCTGTACTTAATTAATGTCGTGGTAATTAAAACATTAACAATTAAGAAAGGACTATTCACTATCATGTTAAGACCGTCCTAAGCAATACCACCAATATTGAGACCGAACTGACACGGTGATTACACCGAAGCAGACTGAGTAGACGAGCCACGTAAAAAGGTGGAAGAAGCTAGGTGATCACAAACTCCACCGATGGCCCAAGCACTGCACAAGCACCGCAAGCTGCACAAATTATTTTACATGCAAAGAAGCTGCTAAGTAGCGTCCACCGCATGAACACTTGAGAGGCACACCGGCACTATGACAGTCACGAGTTGAACTGGGGCCTTTTCAAAATCAACGAGTTTGTGCCCGAGTTCGCGCGTCAATCAATTTGATTGACAGACGCCCGCGGCGAAGAGCGGGTCCGCCCACCGCGGTTCCTCTTGCAGAGGAGCAGTGCTCACGCAACAACGCCAGCGAGCGGCACGATTCATCTATGAGCTTAATCACACAGACTATGCACGCACGCACGAAGAACTAAAGGTTATATAATCACGTGGATACGGTGCCTCGCATTCAATTTCACCGCTCTCACGACGTACCACTCACAGCTATGAAGCAAGTGCCCCTGGTGGCATTTGCGGCGAGAAATGTTATTATTACTTGTTTGCGGAGACACTGTTTCTACCGATTGGATAATACAAAAAAATGTTCATACGTGCAATGTAAGTATAGAAGTAACCTGTCCATTTATTTATCTGTAATATTCCAGAGAAGCGAAACGAGCTGCACCAGAGTGCTGCGTGGTCGCCCTTGTTGCCTTCGAGAGTGGAAATTTCCATGCACTAGGTGGAACGAAAGAATTTTCCGAAAGAGGACAAACGCCCACGAACACGCCCGTGGGAGGCGCGATCATCAGTTGGCAAAAAGATAGTGCGACAATCACGCTGACGTCGCTGCACTGTCGAAATGTTGGCTGAGTGGCGGCGCTGACGCATTCGCACGCGGTATTCCTTTGAAAACCGCCGCAAATGCCGCGCATGCGTTTGTGACGCCATTCTCGTTCTTGTAGTAGTTTTTATCAACGCTTCTATCACGCGCTCCGCACTGTCTTCCTATCATGACCGTCGTAGGGCGGGCTCGGAGCAAACTCGTGTGCCCGAGAAGCTCGGGCCATCCTGCATAGCACCCCAGGTGTCCTTCTCCGACCATTTTAGCCGTTGCATTTTTGCGTGCGCCCAGGGCTACTTCGTCAGCGGCGTGGTCGCATTTCTTGCGTCCGTGCATGCGACGCGCTAAGCGTTGCCGCGTGATATACCCGACCCGTTCGACCTGCTTACGAGACTGCTCACGAAAATATTAGCTTTAAAGGTTCTACTACACCTCCTACGATATATAAAATTTGCGTTTATGATGACTGAAAAATAAACATTTACTAATTTTTTTACTCTCTTCATAATTACTGGCGCCCACTGGGTCCGAGGAATCTTTTTTTACTTCCGTGAAAAAGATGGAAGAACTATATTTCTAGAAAATACCGCTTCTGAAGAGGAGATCGCACCTTCTCGTGCGCCTGCGGGCAAAACTCTCTTTAGGAAGAAGTCTTCTTGTTCAAAACTTTCAAGCGCACGTGTTACAGGGGTACTAGCCTAGTATGGAAGAGGCGCATGCCCTTGTCCCTGCGGCATACGTCGCTTAACATTCCAATTGGTTGCTGTCACATTCACTGCTTCGCCCTTGCGACGAAACTGTGACTTCATTTTTCATCAAAGTGCGCTTGTTCGTCACGCCCGCGGCGGAGGCTTTGACTGAGGTTCGAAAGCAAAAAAAGACCGTGTTTAGTGAAACATACCACACGCTCTGACGTTTTTTATCACGTTTTGAGCCGTCAGAGCAGGCTTCGTTCGGGGTGCGCAATGCACCCTCCTAACACTCGTGGTGCACCGCGGGCTTCAGGGCGTCCTTATTGCACGCCATTGCGTTCATACGCAGTACGCATATTCCGGACGCTTACGGAGGATCGTCGAGCCGCCGTTCAATGAAATATGGGCGCACATAAGCAATTCATTAAGAAAAGATTTATATGCATTCACCGCGACAAAAACAAGACGAATTGGACGAACTTCGGAGTGATACATTTATTCATATTTGACAGCGACTACGTGGTTGCATTGTTACTTTGATCAATACAGAAGGCTAAGGCTAAAAGAAACATAGCTGCTGTGAAGTTTTACTAAACAAGTTACAGGATATGGCTTCTTCGAAGAAAACTTACGAACATATTTTCCCAACGCTCGCACAGTTTCCTTGAGCAACACTGAAGTTCCAATTAAGTAGCGAATGGGCAGTGCTACCGCAAATAATTCGGCTCCAATTGCAGACATCGCGTGTCTGAAGCGTTCAGGCTTCATATCCTCTTTAAAATGTCTTGGGACATTGTCACCTGTTTCTTTGTAAAGCGCATAGTGCCGCAAGTCGTCTCTAATTTTTTCTAAATGCACTGTTGAACGGAGGGAGAGCTCTCCCGTACATAGGTACATAGTACACTAAGCCGTACACTTTTCAAGCGAAGCTTGTACTGAGTGACCTGTGATCAAATTTGCCTGATGCTAAAGAGCAAATTATCATCACAAAATAAGCTCAAAAAAGGCGGCGCGACTTTCGTGAAGTAGCCAGCAAGAAGCGACAATTTATTAAATTTTCTATTTCTTGAAAATGCGTTTAATCATCATAAAAAATGTAACTCAGACAGGAAGGGGACCTGATAAAATTACTTTAAATATTTTTACAGCGCAAATATGCTTAACTATGAACGAAAGCACATATTTACTTTTTAATTTTGTCTCCAACGTGCTAGGGCGCGTTCCGAGGGAGCTAAATAAAGTCATAAATAAAGTTATTGCCAGTGCATGGTTAATGTTACTTGTCGATATCCCCAACGTAAGCACTATGTTTGACTACACTCAAGTACTCAATGTCATCTGCAAACGCACTATTGGTTAACGTGACGATCCCTAAAACAACTATATTTGCTGGAAAAAACCAAATAAGCCCAAAAACGCGACAAGTGACTGAAAAATTCTACAAGCGACTTCGCGAAAAAAAGAGGCCCAAATACACTTATGAGCGGAACTGGTAATTCTGCCTGTGATGCTAGGGATGGTGTTTAAAAAAAATCCACCGCCGCGGAAAAATCGCCAGGCCTGCGCGGAAAGCGCGGCACAGTCGCAGCGAAAGCTCGAAGGGCTGAATTTCTAGAGCCCGTTACAAACTCTCTTTTGGCTACTGATACAAGTACACTAAGAACGTATCCACTACGCCACAAATCATAATTTTTGTGAAGTTGGGAAGCACCCACCACGACATTAATCGTCATTCTGCGGAGAAGCGAGGTACGATCTGTAAGGCATTATGAGCAGTTTCTTGATGGGACGGTTTATGACGATGAAGAATTATGGCTGATCCCTTTGTAATGAGTTGGAAGCTTTCAAGGACCTACAAGTTACGTAATTCGCATTGTATGATGCCCTGTTGTCATTTCACTCTCCCGCCACGCTTTATAACATACGCTAACGTGAGAAAGAGATAGAGAGAGGGAATTAACCTTATTGAGACCCTGAGCAAATGGATCATGGGAGCGGTATGGGCTTCCTTCGCAACCAATGGAAGTACTCTTGCGAGGAACCCACTACGCTATAAATCATCATAATTTTTGTGAAGTACGTAAGCAGCCACTAAGCAATTTTTATTCATTCTACGCAGAACCGTGGTGCATTCTAAACACCTGTAAGGCGTTATGTCCACTTTGTTGATGATGTGGCTGATGCCACAACATTTGTCCAACCTCTGTCCAACCCTTGTCTAACCCTTTGTAATGGTTTCGAAGCATTCAACAACCCACTCGTTGCGCAATTCGCATTGTGTGACGCCTGCTTACAGAATTCGCGTTGTGTGACACTTGGTTGTTATTTTACTCTTCTACCACGCTACATTACGTATGTTTGGTATGAGCTTTGGTACCTGCTATACACATGTAAGGCATTATGCGCACTTTGTTGATGTTGTGCCTGTTGACGATGACGAATTATGGCAGAGCCTTTTGTAATGGGTTGGAAGCATTCAACAACCTACTCGTTGCGCAATTCGCATTGTGTGACGCCTGCAGGTTACAGAATTCGCGTTGTGCGACGCTTGGTGCTTATTTTACTCTTCTACCACGCTATATTGCATATGCTAATGTGGTTCCTTCCCGACATGAAGCCTGTATAGGACCTTTTTGCAAAGCAGTTTCAAGCACCGGCATGGCTCTGAGGTTGAGTACAGGGCTCGCACGCAGAGGGCCCAGGTTCGATCCTCGCTCCATCCTGGAATTTTTTTGTTATTTCGTTTTTTTTTTCTTATTTCGAGCGATAGTAGTTACGGACACCGGCGGCGGCTGCGGACAACTACGGCGCCAAAAACGGCCCTTGTTACAGCGAAAGCTGTTATGAGATCATTTCACCGGCCGTTTTTGGCGCCGTAGTTGTCCGCCGCCGCCGCCGGTGTCCGTAACCAGTATCGCTCGAAATAAGAAAAAAACGAAATAAGAAAAAAATTCCAGGATGGAACGAGGTTCGATCCTGGGCCCTCTGCGTGGGAGCCCAGTATTCAACCTCTGAGCCATGCCGGTGCTTGAAACTGCTTTGCAAAAAGGTCCTATACAGGCTTCATGTCGGGAAGGAACCACATTAGCATATGCAATATAGCGTGGTAGAAGAGTAAAATAAGCACCAAGCGTCGCACAACGCGAATTCTGTAACCTGCAGGCGTCACACAATGCGAATTGCGCAACGAGTAGGTTGTTGAATGCTTCCAACCCATAACAAAAGGCTCTGCCATAATTCGTCATCGTCAACAGGCACAGCATCAACAAAGTGCGCATAATGCCTTACATGTGTATAGCAGGTACCAAAGCTCTCCGTAGAATGACGAAAAATGGTACAGTGCCTGCTGCCCTACTTCTCAAAAATTACAGTGATTTATAGCGTAGTGGGTTCCTCGCAAGTGCACTTGTATTGGTTGCCAAGGAAGCCCATAAGCGCATGATCCACTTCCTCGGGGTCTCAGTAAAATTACAATGATTTATAGCGTAGTGGGTTCCTCGCAAGTGCACTTGTATTGGTGGCCAAGGAAGCCCATAAGCGCGTGATCCATTTCCTAGAGGTCTCAGTAAGTAGTAGTAGTAGTAGTAGTAAACATTTATTAATTAAGCTGTTATATACAGAGAGGTTGTTCGGGAAACCAGCCCCTAGTGGGTGAGCGCCCTTACAATACCAGGTGGAGTCCAGGTCGTGACCAATACCAGGTCGTGACCGCTGTCCTGACACGCCGGGCCATGGCTTTTTGGGCCGGAAGGTCCTGGCAGCCGAGCAGGGCCGCCTCCCAGTCCTCTCGGGATGGGTTGGGGTTCGGGGGTCAAGAAGGATTGAGCTGGCATGCCCATACTATGTGGTAGGTGTCAGCCACCTCCGCACAGTACAGGCAGAGGCCGGAAAAAGAAGAATCAAAATGTTTAAGCACTGCCGGGCACAGTAACGTATTCGTGAATAGTCGGAGAAGAATTCTCTCGTAATGTTCTTCGCCCCCTCCCCCTCGAGTCTCTCTCCCACGTCAACGTATGTTATGCAGCATGACGGGAGAGGGAAAAAGCGAACGGGCGTCACCCAATGCAAATTACATAACTGGTGGGCCGTTTAAAGATTCCAGCCCATTACAAAGGGCTGAGCCATCATTCTTCATCGACATCAGTCGTCGCGTCAACAAAGTGCACATAATGCCTTACAGACGTGTAGCTGGTGCCTCGCTTCTCCGCAGAATGACGAATAATGGCTTAGTAGGTGCTTCCAAACTTCACAAAAACTGTGATTTATGGCGTAGTGGGTACCTTTCTAGTGTACTTGTATTGAAGCCCCAAGAGAGCTTAACGGGCTCTAGAAACGCCGCTCTTCCAGCTTTCGCTGTGACTGTGCTGCGGTTTCAGCGCAGGCCTGGCGTTTTTGTGATCTCATAACAGCTTTCGCTGTAAAACATGTGTCGTGCTCAATCAAAAGCCTCCTCACCCACAACTGGCACGCCAATGAAATAACTATAAAAAATTTTTCATTCAGGGGCTGGGTTGTGACCTGGGTACCCCAAGTCCCAAAGCGAGTGCCTTGACCACATGCTTGACCGTCCATGCTTGCACAATGTCAACTGAACTGAAGCATACGAATGCGTTCTATCGATGATGCGAAAAATTCACAGGGTCCCTTATGCATTAGCCTAAAAATACTCGAACACAACAGTTATCTTATTTTTCTTCTCAGTCGATGTATCGATCCTCCTCCCCTTCCCCTTTTTGTAGCTTTCTGCCAACGTAGTATCGCACGGCCTCCTCAATCGGAGGCATTGCGAGCTTTCTGCACCTATTTGACCTGCCTCCGCGATCGGTCAACCTATGACCAAGAGACGATGTCAGATGGCATCATCATGCGACGTCGGTTTATGTGACGTCATGAAGGTCTCAGAAGGTTTGCCGCCCTGTGACGTCGTGTCACACGACGTCATCATGATGTCTCAGGCTGCCGATGACGATTTTTGCATCACTCGTGTTGAAGCCGCCGATTTTGGCGTTTGATGAGGCATCTAAGCCTTTTAACTTAAAGAAAATGTTGGGAAGCAGCACAGTTGCTACAAGCGCCTCATCGAAATATGTCGTGTTGGCGGAATAAAAGCGACCTGCCGGAAAACGCATTAGGTCGATATGAGGAATAGCACATTTCGGGAACATTCCGACTTCGACAAAAATGAATTCTTAAACCGCGTACGCATAATCGCGTCACGGTCCTTTCGTTTAGTCATTGTCAGAGTGTCCACCGCTGGAAAGGACGTGAATGACGCCATGCCGATTCAGCCCGAAAACAGCGTTCCTGTGATGGCTACTACCTAGAACGAAAGAAGAAAGAAAAAATGAAGGAAAGGAAGAAGGAAAGAAAGAAATAAACAAAGAAGGAAAGAAAGAAGGAAAGAAGGAAAGAAAGAAGGAAAGAAAGAAATGAAGAATGAAAGAAAGAGACAGCGAGAGAAAGAAAGAAATGTAGTGCATCAGATACGCCCACCCCAACCTTTGCTTGCCTTCACTTCCGCGATTGGAGGTGGGCTCCTGATATTTTTAGGGCATATTTCGCCACAGCAGTCGAGTCTATGCGCTGCGTTGACGCGGTCGTTCGTGGCAACTATGAGTCGACCGCTCACTGTGAGAACGCTGGAGAAACAGCGCCTTTATGAAGAACGCCGACGAGAGGAGTGACGGGAGTGCGCCCTCGAGCTCCACTAGTTGTCCACCTTCACCGCATGGATACGCTCTATTTCAACGTGAAGGCGTCAAACAGCTCATGTCCTTGAAATCTCGGTGTCGGCGTCGTCGGTTGCGAGCGATAAACCGGCATTGTGAGGGAGCGAAAAAGTGCGATGGATGCAAGTGATAAAAATCATGCGTGGGAATGGGAATCCAACCCACACCCTCTGCGTGGCAAACAGGTGTTTTACCATAGGGCCACGCCAGTGCTTGAGACAGTTTCGGTAAAAAACCAGGCCTACAGAGGGTTTTGCATGTGGTACGAAGAGTCGCGTTAAAGGGCCCCGAAACCACACACAGACGCTCGCGCGCTCCTCTGCTTGTTTTCCGCTGTCCGCAACGGCCGTGGTGACGTCTCCAGTCCGATTAGGCGACGTCTCGAGCAGCAGATCATTGTTGTCAGCGGGCGAAGGAGAAGCTGTTTTCTGCTAGCAGGTGAGCGCTCTCCTTGCGTTTTCACCTAGCACGCCGAGGAAGGGCACTCGGAGAGGTGGACACACGAGCCGACGAACGCAGCGTAGCGAAGGAAAAAAAATTACACCATTTACCGCTAAAGGGGATCATGAGGCGATGCGAAGCCGGAGCACTTGCACGATCGCGTTCCGATGGCGTTGTTTAGGCATGCTACCGACCTTGCATCGTGGAACGCGAAGAGGAACGCTACGCGCGTCCTGTCTTCCCTCTAGCCTGGCCGTTAATTCGCACAGGGCGAGCGGGGAACGCAGTCGGCAGGCGTGCGAGAGTGGGCAGCGTAGGAGAGGAGAGAGAGGGGGAGGGTACGCGCATGCGCTCGTGCTCGACGCGGCGTTGCGCAGGAGTGAATTTCGGCATGTCTAGCCCGCGTTTCAGAGGAAGAGTGGAAAGGGGAAGGGGAGAGGGAAAGTGGAGAGATGGAGAAGGAGAGGGAAAGTGGGGATGGCGAAAGGGAGATGGGGAGGGGAAGTGGAGAGGGGGAGAGGGGGAGTGGAGAGGGTATGCGCATGCGCAGTAAGGGTGGCCACACCGCACACCACCACCACCACCGGATTGAACTCCGCCATAAGATACTCCGCATCTAATAGCGAAACGAGCAAGCACATGCGACTCTGCTAGCGTTTGCTGTAGACTCGTATACAACTGCAACGGCACCTAAATTTAGACCTCAGGGTGGTTTAGGGGCCCTTTAACACGTGTAATATTGCGTGACAGAAGCGTAGATTCGCACCATGGATCACACAATGTTAATTGCACAATGAGTGGTTGATCTGAAGGCCCACTCATTACGAAGAGCTCCGGCGTAATTAACCGCTATCACTAGCAACGTCCAGAAAGCGTTCAGCTCCGTATGTGCGCGTATTGCCTTAGGAACACGTAGTGGGACCTGATTAATGATGCAGAATGATGCGGAATGATGAAGTATGGTGTGGTGAGATGTTGGCAACTTTACTTGCAGTAGTCCACGCAGGAAGAAATATTTGGGAGGCGAAACTCCCATTAGAACGGGCGTCGGCACGCGTTCAGATAACGTCAAAAAAGTACAAAAATAACATGCGCCGACGGAGGCACTTCCCTTGGCGGCGCCTTGCGGCGGGAAGCCGCAACAGCCAAAAACAAAACAGCGCTACTGGCCGGGTGAGCACGCCCATGCGCGTCCTCTTTAGCAGCAATTTTAAATGCGAAGCATTTCTTAGCGAACCTCTGAAACATTGAGCGTTTCTGTCTACGTATCTATCTATCTATCTATCTAGCCGCCTACGTCTGGGTGCTCTCATGATCGCCTCCTTAACTTGGTGTAGACCAACAATTGCATAGGAGGGTAAGAGGATTTGACGAATATGATTGCCGGGTCATGACATGAATAACGTTAAAATCCTGTCGCGTACGTCGTGAAACCCTTTCTACTAGACACGTGGGGCACATACTCGTTTACCACGGGCAGAGGTTTACGGGTATGCGCCACAGGTGATTGACAGTTTATATCTACCCAGGAACGGCAAGAACAGACATTGTTAACTTAAATGCTAGAGCGTTAGGTGTTGACGCAACAAATGGAAAGAATGAAAATTAGGATCCCAGCAGGAATCGAACCCAAGCACTCTGCGTGGCAATCAGGTATTCTACCACTGAGCCACGCCAGGTCTATAAATTAGTTTGGAAAAACAGCCTACGCAGGCGTAATATCGGTGCAACGTCAATTGTGGTTGTGGTGCTGGCTATCTAATTTTATAAGAGAGCAATAAACACTACATGATACTCCTACGATACAGGCGTCATATCAGATTAACGACTGTAGTTCCAGTGTTGGCTCCGCTTTTATAGCAGTCTAATAAACATTATGTTTGAATTTTTATGATTCAGCAAGCGATATTGAAGCATTGCTCGACCCCAGAGGAATACATTAACGAAAGTTACATATGATATCCACATCACCGCACCGTAAGGTGCACTTCGTCCACCGGAACGACGCAGTGTCTCTTCATTTCTTACGCCTCTGGGCGATGGCCTCATGCTGACCGAGGATGATGCAAGGTTGACTGACAGCCGCTTTGTAGGTGAGGCTACGTAGGCCAGATACGCCCAGGTAGTCTACGAATACGACAAACACCATCCACTGATGTTGGTCTACGTAGCACTATCCAGGCCTACCAGCCTCGACGGCCTAGACCTCACCAACGCGAAGGGTGGCTTCAGGTTCCCACATGTCGCCGGCTCTGTCGATAGATAGTTTGTCGACGAAATGACCGAGGCATCCCCGAATTCCAACAGCTCTACTATACCACATCACTACACATGGACCCCTCGTCACCACGATAACGACCGGATCCTATAACAAGTCATGGCCAGCTGCTGGTGCTCACTGATCACGGTGATGATGCCCTTGTTCAAGAACTGTGAAGAACTTCTTGCACACGTGTACACGGGTTCTTGAAACGTGTGTATGTTCTCGGGACACGTATGAGCACTACACGTCAGCGCACCGTTTCTGGTGTTGGTAATACCCACCTTGCCATTGGCAGCGTTACCCAACCGTAAACAACTGGTTATATAACACATATGCGGCTTTTCAATATATATATATATATATATATATATATATATATATATATATATATATATATATATATATATATATATGTGTGTGTGTGTGTGTGTGTGCGTATAAAATTTATACAAATCTAGCGTCATTTCGTAAGGTGTCGCTAAGTAAAAAAAGTTACACCACAGTCACCTACCCGCCGCATGCTTCGCATAACATCGACTTCCACGGTACGTGGGATCTGCCGAATTTTTTCTTTGTCGATTGTCTTCTCAGTAACCTTTCTTTTTGTGTGGCGGCCATGGCTGTAATAACCCTGCTGCTCTTCGGCATTTGCTAGCCTAAGATGGGACGCAGGTAATTTCTTGAAACCTGCAAAAGCGGGCGCAAATATTGCAGGGAAAAGGTTGAGCCAGAAACGATCGCGGCCAAACGCGCTCCGCGTCCATGCCGCGTGACTGTGGCGGAGCGGTGGAAACGCGCCTAGCCGGATCCGATCGCAACCAAACCGGCGGCATTTCTCTTGCGCGCCGCTAGACGCCGCCCGCATGAAATAGCTCTCCGGCAATGTGATGTTATCTGGTCACCTCAAGTAGCGTAGCTGCACCTCCTGAATGTTTCTTCCTCCGTGCAGTGGCACTCTACGATAGTTTAAAACAGCCTGCATTACGTGTACAGACATTGCTCTCCACGCGGCACTGTTGAGGTGTACATCGTGAAGCGAAGTCTGGCTAGCCAATGAGAAGGCGATGCAAACGGGGCCCTATATACGCCATCGCATTCTAGTGTTGAAGACGAAGTTTAAGCGTCCTCAAAGTTTTTCGCTTCCCTATATGCACGCCAGCTGGTTCACACCGTTATTCACATGTCTGCTGCTGATATAAAGGTGATAGCTTGCAGTTCTCCTACAATATTACTCATCGTACTCTAAGTCATCTGCAGTTAGCTCAACATATACATCACGCAATTGTAGAATGATCTGTTTTTCTTTTGTTTCTTTCTGTTTTGCTTGTTTGTTCATTTGATTCTTTTTACGCACATGCGCTCTTGAGCTACCATGCGTTACATATTTCGTGTACTTCCTTCAATAAACTAAGTTGTGAGTTCGCGCCCGTTTGTCTTCTCGCCTTTCGTTTTCGTCTATTGTGTGCGCACCGAAATGTTTCCAAGAATGTTTCCAATAATTGTAGAGTGCTCAGCAGTACCGTAGCAAGAAATTTTTCGAGGTGGGGACGGGTGGGGTTCACTAATACTTAAATTATGTTTGTGCGTGCGTTTGTACATGTGACTATATATACACATGCAAACTCAAAAAAATTTCAATGAATTGGCGGTGGGAGGGGAGGGCGAGGAGGAGTTTGAACTTCTCTACCAACCAGCACTGTGAATTGTTCACCTTTAGCGTTACGTAGCGCGTGATCATTTAAGGCGAACGCCTTAGATGCCTGATCAAGGCCGAAACTTGTCCGTCAGCGTCGGCACCGGCGGCTTCAATACGAGTGATGCAGAAAATGATAATCGCGTGAAGACGTCACCATAGACGTCATAACGAAGCCGCAGATCATCAGCCTTTATGCCGTCATCATTGCTTCAATCTCACGTCACGCGACATCATTGGTCGAAAGTGCGCCGATCACGGAGGAAGAGCAAAACCAAGCGAGGTGCACAAAGATTGCCACGCCTCCGAAAGGTATCGGATGGCACCGGGGCAGGAGGATCAAGACTGAAAAGAAAAATAAAAAAATGGTATTCGCGTTTGAGTAGTCTTAGTCAAAATCATAAGGGACCCTGTGAGTTGTTTCCGAGCTGACATCTGACCAATGAACCCTCGCATGCTGCATGAAGACACTAAGTCTGCCGGGACGAGACTCTCGCTGTGAAAGAATGCGATGAAATGAAGCAGGGAATCGTGTCTTTGTTAGAGTGGAGCATCGGTAGTGTTATACGAAGGTTGTAAGTTCAGTCCCTTACAGAGGAAAGTTGGATTTTTCATCCGCTTTAATTACGCTTCATTATCTTACACCTTGCACAGTACTGTTAAACACTCTAAGTAAGGTACTGTTTGCTTCCCTTGCTTTTATTATCTGGTGATGTAAGTCGCTTTTGACGGACGAAGCCTTCAACCATTTGTCTACACACATACATAAGCGCGACAGATGCTTGCCAATATTCCGTTGTAGAGTGCACAGCAGAGCGTAGACAATGGGCGTTTGGAAATTCAGCCGAGGGTGTTCATTTATTTATTTATTTCGGATTGCGTAATCCTGCTTCCTAGCTGTTTCCTTCCTCCCTGCCAAGAATTGAACCCACACTCACGTGCTTAACAACCCAACACTACTGTTGCTAAAGGCAACAACGACGGTCACGCTTGGAACGATGAAGTGCATCAATGAAATGTGAGAAGGTGAAATATAAACCGAACTCCATGAAAGATCTGACTTCGGTATAAGAAACGGCAGATTGCCGAGAAGCCTACGATCCAGAAAGGATCAGTTATCGGAAAAACGTCGCACAAAACGGCGCATAAGACGGCGCATGCATGCGACCGGCGCACCTTCGAGGAAATATTTGTGAAACCGCATTTATTTGCACTCGCCGGCGCCGGTTTTTTGTGAATGATGCCGCCGCCGTCCTGTCACTCATGGAAGCTTCGCTTAGGAAAAGGTGCGAATAATCTGAGTATGTACTATAACCGCGTGAGATATGTTTGTAGGCGTCGCTTGAAAGCGCAGTGCTTAAAGAACAAGAAACGTAGAATATTGCGTGCTATGCACCCCGCTATGGTAGAACAGTAAGCTGTTCCTTTATATTGAAAATACTTATCGTGTTCAGAAATAAATGAAAGATTCGTAGTAATGTGTACCCGAATATTGAAGAGGTCTGTCCGCTTGCCCGTGTGTTCTTATGCGCTGGGGTAAAAACTTCAGAGTAGTGAAAATACTCATCAACTTTAGAACCCTGTGCTGTACGTGTGCTCAGAAAAATTGAATATATCATAGAAGGTTTACCTCAATACCGATTCCACGTAACATTTGCTCGCTAGACATGCGTTTACGAGTCACAAAACATATCTCAGTTATGTGCACATCAATGAACATATGAAATGGCGTGGAGACAACACGTGCAATTTATCTTTCATATATGTATAAATAATTTGTCACAAAAAGCTGAGCATGTGTATCCAGATTACACAGTAGAACAGTAAGCGCGAATAAAGCGCGAATTCCCACGACAGTGGTTTATGGATCGTTGTTCTTGGAGCCGAAACCCCTTTGAAAAGCACGTGAATGCCACTGTAACCAACTGCCTCAAGCGCACTGAGATCCTGAAAAATATTTTTGAGTTTTCTCCAAGCTTCACAGGAGCCGAAAGTTGCGATTGGGCACAATCATAGAAAACAATTAATAGCAATTTATTACATGCAAAATTGCGCTATCATATGACATGTTACACTATTCGCCGTGAGATCGGGCTACAGGCGGCAGCACCGTCGCCGCGCTAGTGTGGATAGGCGGCTGTCCTCGCGTATACAAACGCACACAACAGCGCTTTGTTTCGTGAGCGATTTGACCCGATTTCCGGCAAACAAAATGCGTTGACTGCAGCTTTCTGGTAATATGTGCGCTCTTCATTCCCTAATTAATGCACGAAGCGCGCCGAACGTAACTATTACTTGTGAGAGAAGCACCTTCTGCCAACGAACGGGTTGCTCGCCTTCGGCAACGGTCGGCGTCTTCGCGATGAATGACGTTTTCTTGTTGTTTTATTTGTACATGTTTAGCTTGTGTTCCACCTACTACGCACTGCTGTAACGTCACTGAATTAAGCATTTACTCCTTGTTCATCTGGATACCCTCCAACAAAAAGAAAGCACGCGTATTCCTGCACCATGAGTTCAAATAGCGCTTTGTGCTTGAATATTCATCCGCATTCCTTGTTCAGTTCTCCATGAAATGTAGGACCATTGATAATTTTACTGAGGAAAGCTATGTGGCTGACAGCGCTTTAGCGCTACGGAGACGTTTAACATGCACACGCTTGTTTTTATTTCAGTAACAGTACACAAAGGTAACTGTACAGCACGGAACTTTCTTCCATTGACGACAGTAATGGAACAAAGGCCCGGTTATTTCACGGGACCAAAGTAAGTTTTTTCATGCGAATAATGTCCGCTGCCTTCCGTCAGTCTATAACAACGGAACGTGCTTCCAGCGCACGTTCCGTTGTTATAGACTGACGGAAGGCAGCGGACATTATTCGCATGAAAAAACTTACTTTGCATCGACCGCTCCTGGCCTTCATCCACGAAACTGAACTCCTTCTTTTTATTTAACTTATGCCGTAGGGCATACTGGCGCCAATAATAATTAAAAAAAACAACGGAACGCAAACGCTCAATGTAATGTAAAGAAAAAAAATATGTGGCTTCGCGTGAAATTAGTACGACATAAATGTAAATACGCAGTTTGGTTTAATTTCGACCATCAGGGCTCTTTAACGCGTACCTTAATCTAAGTACACGGGTGTTTTTGTATATATTCCGCCACATGTTAAAATTGCGCAAGGCAACTCAATTTTGCGATTTGCGTGTCTATCAATTTTTTGTTATTTTTAGGGGACAACTTAAGTACCGAAGTGTCAGACGTGACTTGACAGAAATATTTCTCTGCAGTGGGACCAGGACAGTACACAACTAAAGCTCGTCGCGTAACCTATAAACGACTGTCCCGAAATTATACACCTAACCACAACGCGCAAGTGCATGAGAGCCTTTTCTTTTTACCACCGAGCCGCTAGAAGGCTATAATCACATGAGATTTAATACTTCTCATCTTTTGGAAAACGCCAAGTGCACTTTGCAATGCGCTTGGACCACAGAGCGGCACCTACACTGATATGACTATATGAACGCAGGGTACGATGACCACACACATCACTCTCGACAAGTGCACTCACTGATCTTATTACAGTACATATACAGCCGATCAAGGCCACATTCTTCTTTACATCGTGTTAGGCATACGTACGAGCGGTTAAAGTTGCACTAACGCAACGGAACAAACCGCCTTTTGAGGACCTGCATGACGTACGCGCACATGGAAACACAACGTGGCTAGCAGACGACGCATGGAGCAACACACACTAGGCGCGGTTCAGCCAGAAGCCGCTAGGCGGCGACTCCGCTCGATCTTGCGGCCAATACGGCAGACACGCAAGATTTGTGGGATAAGCACCCGACGGAAAGCGACATTTTAGCAGGGCATGCTCTTAAAGAAGTATGAACTCAATTGCTGTTTTGACCGGCATTGGTGTGCATCGGCATAACGAGTTCTTCCAAGCGTTTTTATTCTTCTCGGGGACACTACTACGGGGACAGTACTAATCCTGCTGGTCGTCACGATGCTTCTCGCATTCAGAAATATGCAGAATGACAGTATTATGTACCATCGCCGACATAGCATTGGAGATGTTGTGCAGTTGTCCCTGGTCTTTCAAAAACAAGGGTAACAAGCTTCAGATTAGTGAAGGTATTAAACAATGGTAAATCACGAAGCTATCCATGTGTTGCACCATTCACGCCAATGTAAACGAACTGCGTTGGGTGCCAAGTAGTGCTTGGCAAGCGCAAAAATGCCACAGTAAGCAACCACCACAAACGCTCTGGAGATTCTCGAACTATCTTCTGATTTTCATCGAGCTCTAAAGGTGCCGGATATTTCCATGGGGCGGAATCACGAAAAATCGTCGTCACCTTATGTCTTTAAACCTGATATAAAGAAAATACGCCAAATATTGCACGACATGTTACACTGGCAGCCTGCCAGGTGACCAAGATATGTGAGAGTAGTTCCCTGCGAAAGCGATAATTTACAGTATAGTGTAGACACTAAAATAAAAAAAAAATGGACGGCAATATTACTGCTGTGACGAATTTAAAAGTGTGAAGATATGGGCTAGTTGTTATACGCTCATTTTCCATTGCAAAAACGGACGGGACAAAGGAAACTTCGGAATAGAACAGGCGACTTCAAGAACACTTACTTCAGTTTCGAAGTCTAGAATCAAAGTGTGGCTCTTTTTCTAATCACTTCTTGGTTGCGTCCACCGTAGGGCTTCCTCCTCGTTGCGGGAATTTTCTAAATAGTGAAATACGCCACGGAAAACGAGTAATAGATATTTACTAGGCACTGCAATTCTAAAAAAAAAGCGTTGCTCTTTTTAAGCGAAGCTTGTAAAACTCATTGATTTTGGTGGTGGTGTCGTACCCGCAAAAGATGGCGCTGGCGAGGCTACAGAAATGCGGCCTTCGAAGGTGCGCCGGTCACAGGCGCATCCGTATGCACCGTTGTCCAATAACTGATGATCTCGCGATCGAGGGCTTATCGGCGATCAGCCGTTTCTGATACCGCAATCTCATCTTTTATCGAGGACACTTGCCATGTCACGTTTCATACTTCATTGCTATTGTAGAATCGAAGTGTTGCGCTGCTAAGCACGCGGAGGCATGTCCAATTCACAGCATGAAGGATAAAAATTACACCATGTCCCGCTAAAGGGGACCATGAGTAGATGCGAAGCCGGATCACTTGCACAATCGCGTTCCGTTGGCGTTCGTTGGGCATGCTACCGAGCTCGCGTCGTGGAACGCGAAGAGCGACGCTACGCGCGTCGTAGCTTCCATCTAGCCTGGCCGGTAATTCTCACAGGGTGAGCGGGGAACGCGGTCGACAGGCGGGCGAGAGGGAGGCAGCGTAGGAGAGGAGAGGAGGGGAGGGGACGCGAATGCGCTGGCCCTCATCGCGGCGCTGCGCAGGAGAGAATTTCGGCATGTCGAGCCCGCATTTCAGAGGAACAGTGGAAAGGGGGATGGGAGAGGGGAAGTGGAGAGGGGTATGGGAGAGGGGAGGGGAGATGGAAGTGGAGAGGGGAAGGGGAGAGGGTCAGTAGAGATGGGAAATGGGAGAGGGTAGATGGCAGGGGGAATGGTGAGGGGGAGTGGAGAGGAGGTGTGTGGAGAGGTTATGCGCATGCGCAGTCAGGGTGGTCACGCCGCACACCACCACCGTATTGAGCTCCGCCTTAGGATACTTCGCATCTAATAACATCTGGGGTTTTACGTCCCATAACCACGATATGATTATGAGGAATGCCGTAGTGAAGGGTTCCGGAAATTCGTCAATCTGGAGTTCTTTAACGTGCACTGAGATCAAGGCATGCAGAAAGGAAATAGAACGTTGTCCAATGCAATATAAAGAAGAAAGAAAGAAAGAAAAGAAAGGAAGAAAGAAAGAAAGAAAGAAAGAGAAGAAGAAAGAAAGAAAGAAAAGCAGGATTTCAGGCACGCACAGGCCAAGTTTCGCTTGGCGTGTACGTGCGTAACGTTCATATCACGCGTTGGGACGACACTCGTTTTTCTTGGCTTCAATGCTGTAGCGCGACGCTCTCTTGTAATATATCCTTCCTCCGCGCACGCTAATAACTGGCAGTACGCTGCACACTGTGTGCAGCGCTTGGAAATGCATTATGTTATACAATAGGGGGCCACGATTGCTGCAAGAAATACCGTGTCGTAGTTTGAGAGACACGTATTAAATTCTTTGATGTCATCAGTAATTGCAATGTTTCTGCCTCCTCTGGTGAAGCTTTCTCCATCCTACGTCGCGTTCCACTGCCTCCAGCATCGACACACCTTTGACCGATCGAATATGCCAGTTGATGACGCTGTCACAAATACCGGCATTCTGGGACATCATCATGACGTCCCATGATGAAGTCATGCTGTGACGTTATCGCTCTCTCTGAAAAGGTCACGTGGGTTTTTAAATGTGGCTGGCGATACTTTTGTAAAGTCTCGCGGACGGGAGTGTAAGTGGAGCCGCTGAAGGCTTGCGCGTTGATAAAATAGACACAGCTTCGGTGCAAGGGCGAAGCAATGAACCCGAAGCAACAAATTGTAACGTCGCACAATGAAACGCTAGCAGCTTACTCCAATATCAAACACCGCCGCTGTGACGAGAGAATGGACCTTCGCCAGGCCTATGGCTTCAACGCGAACATTGCGATGCAAGAGATAAGCGCGTGAGCACAGGCAACCACACCCTGTTGGTGAAAGTACAGAGCCAAAGGCGGGCTGCCACACCCCGGCGATAGACGGGCGGGACGACGTCCTAAGCGCGCCCTTAGGCCCTTTGCCCTCAGCCATGCTGAAGACTTAATTTGTATTGCATTGCAGTTTGATGCTATTGAGTTCAGCGCCTTCGCGCTTGTGACGACATTTAGCATACTTTTTTTTTCATGGAAGTGCGCTTGTTCGCCAGGCTCACGGCGGAGGTTAGAGTAATGTTCTAAACCAAAGCAAAAGCGGTATTATTAAAACATACCGTGCGCTGTGACGTTTTCGATCGCGTGTTGGACCGTCAAAGTAGGCTTGAATAGTGTCGCGCAATACTGTCTCGTAACTTTTAACTTCCGCCAAGCGCTGTGCGTTTAAGGACCTCCTTATCACAAGGCGCTGCGCTCAGGCGGAATGTCGATGGAGAATCGTCGAGTCGGAGTTCAATGAAATATGAAAGTACGTAAGCTATTCATGAACGAAAAGATTCAACGATGCATTGAGATGCTGGAGGGTGAACGCCGGAAAACATTCTGCGAATCGCTAGACTCACGGACGCCGCTGTCATGCATCTCGAGAAATGTGCGCGGCCTTCGCTCCTCTCCGCAGCAACGGCACCCTTTTAAAGCTTTGGCACTCCATCATGGAAGAACAGAAGTCTATGTGGCCGAAGGAGTTTGCACCAGAGTCGCCGGAAATCTTACCGACAAGAGCATCGACGCCGTTAATATTTCTGAGACTCGAATACCAGAAATGAACATGCCCTTCACGATGGAAGAACTCGAAGCTGCGTTAGCCGCTTCTAACCGCACATAATTTTCAGGCCCTGACAGTATTACTTATAGCGCGTTGGGAAATCTTGGATGACACGCCCGTAGAGAACTTTTGACATGATTCAATAACTCCTCGCATAGCGGTACCGTTTCCTGACAGTGGAAGACAAGTCGATTAGTACCATCGCTAAAACCGGGAAAATCCCCATTGAACTTGACGGCGTATCGCCATATTGCTCTCGCAAGCTGCCTTGGAAAAGTGATGGAAAGAATGGTTCCCTTTCGTCTGGAGTTGTGTCTGGAGCGTCACACCATCAACCCTGCCTGCATGGCAAGCTTCCTTCGGGGCCGATCTTCTATCGACAGTGTCATTGACATCTCGACATATGTTCCACAAGAAAAAATAGTAGCAAGCGCATATCAGTTTCACTCTTCTTTGACGTGAAGGGTGCATATGATAATGTAGCCCATGATGCCACCCTTAATTCCCTCGAAGGAATGTGCATTGGTGGACGAATGTTTCAATAGATAATAGGCCATATAAATGACGGGTCCTTCTTTGTGCAAGCACATGAGGGTAAAACAACAGAACACATGAAGCAAGGAATACTAAGGTCACGTCACGTCCCTGACGTCACATTCATGAAGCCTCCACGTCGCAAACACCCGCATCGCCTCCTACCGAAGGAGCAGCTAAGCATTCTGCGATTTCGGTCACGTCGTTTGCAAGCGCATGTGCGCATCTAGCGAGTCGCGAAACTTTTGCCGTTTTTTTTTTTACCGTGAAGCGGCGCAGTCGATTCACGCATGCTGCTCCTTCTGTGTGTTTTTAGGAAAGCTACGCAATGTGCAGCTGTTGCGTGTACCCGGTGCAAATCACGCGCACAGCGGAAAGCACCGACTGTAATTTTTCATGTGCACGTGCGTTCGCTTCATTTGCTGATCACTAATGCATGGTATTTCCATGCAAAACTCTCGGATGTGCGTTCTGTTGCTTCTTGCTCATTGTGTCGACTCAAAACCCACAGTTCTTCTTTTTGGCGTCTGACACGCCGTACATAACACGCGCCGATGCATCGTATCACGTTTTTAGACGTTGTGTCGTTCAAACGGAAGGCAATCAATTTTGTTGTTGTTTCCGGACTGCGTGATGTATGTATTGTGCGGTGTGTGCTCGCTGCGTGCTAGTAGTTGTGTGCGCACTGGAATTGCAAGCTTTACGTGCACGATCGAGTATACAATACAGCGGTGTCCTCTTTTCGACGTGAAGTTACGTCAACTACTCGAGTTACGTCAACTTTCAGCGCCTAGTCCTGTCTTACTTTCTGTGTCCTCGTACTTTACGCGCTGTTTCGAACCCATGAAGCCATACCAACAAGCTCAAGCCCATACCCTTTTAAAGGTCAACTACTAGGTTGGTGTTGCGCATAATAGCTGCTACGCACACTACAATACACGAGCACAAAACCGCTTATAGGATCGGGAAATTGGGCTACGAAAAAGGAAAAGAAAAGCCGAACGCGCAGCAGAACGCGTGAGTCACTGCTAGATGAGTTCAAATACGATTATGCAGGGGCTGAATCTTTTTGATTACGGCACGTACCGGCACTTTCTGTACTGGGGCACAAAAACGCTCCACGAAGATTTTCAGCACGCAGCGCTCGGGCCTGCCACGCACGAACAGCCTGATAAACGTCTGCTTGCAACATTTTACTGCGTGCGAACCGCACAATACGCGCTACGTTTACGCCGGGACATCAAATTTGCGCAGAAGCGAACCAGCGCGAAGAGCACGCCGGGAGCATCTGCTGTTTTGTTTGCCCCATACAAGTTTGTTAGCCCGGGGAAGTTGCAGTCATTTCCGCCACACTTTTCGCAATGCATTGGGCTACCATAGGGCCTCTCCTGAGTTTTTCTTCCTCCATGGCTGAACATTACACATACTGCGGCGTACCTCAGGGAGATGTATGAAGCCCCACCTTGTTCAATGTTGCCCTCCATGGGGCAACATTGACCATTTTACCGTCCGAAAGAGCTCGTGCTACGTTTAGAGACATCATAGGCAAGCAAATAAACAACATTCCATCAGGATATACACCAGCTACGAGAACTGCATGTCCCTTGAGGTGCCTCGCCCAGCCAAAAGTACGCCTTGAAATTCCGGCGATAAGAAAGAAGAACGACCACTCCAGAATAGCATTACAGCAAGCCACGCTGCTATTATTACATGATGCATATTCGGGCCGACTGCAGATCTGTACTGATGGGCAGGACTGGGCAGAGATACTCGGAAAAGTATTCCGGAATACAGATATCGAAATACATGGACCGGAAGCCTAAATACAGATACTGAGATACATTTGCCTTTAGTGTAACGGATATTTCGGAGATACTTTTGCAATATGACAAAAAAAGTATTCCAGAATACAGATACTGCGATACAGATACTAGAATACTTCTTTTAACACGAAAGTGTTTTATGCCGGGGTCCACCAAGACTTCAGTGACGTATTTATTCAGTGACTTCAGTGACGCTGCCTAGAAGACAGCAGGCTGTCTTCTAGGCAGCGTCGATTCGGCCTCAGCACAAGACTCGCGAAAAGAAAAAGTCTATCTAGCGCTACGGACGGGCACAAATTCGTGTTATATTGAATAAATACCGCCTTCATAGCCGGATAGCCCTGGAGCGCGGCGACATCTCTTCTCCGGCCATCTAGATACCGAAACACTTCCTCCCTCACGTGGGTTGTTCTGACCGCTCAGAAGCCAAAGTCGGTCTCCATCTTCGGAATCCTCAGCCGTCTGGCCCGGTCAGCGCCGGGTCAGACGACTGAGAATTCCGCTGCCCATGTAGGCCGGTCATAATTACATGCGCGCAATGAAGCCAATATGTCGAAACTGCGCAATCCAAAATTGGCTTCTTAACATCACGTTCTTTGGGGGTGAGACGGTGTAAGCCCACCGAAATCGCTACTGCAAGCTCTCTAAACAGACGTGGAATCAGAGACAGCTGTTCAGAGCGCCCCATCAGAAAACTACAGCAAGCACTCCTCGCCTGGGCCGAAAGGGTCACTCTTCAATAAAGGCGTCACCCACCACCGACGCTACCAGCACCCATTTCAGCAAGCTGCAACAGGGGAAGTCGCCTCCGGCGGTGGGGGAGCCTGGTACCACCAGAGACCGTTTCACGCTTGTGATCTATTAGGAACGCACCCTGACAGGATGGAGAGGTGGCTCAAAGCACGACAAAGATAGCCATCTTCTAGTCACTTCCGCCGCGACTATGGGAACTGCTTTTAGAAGTGCGGCCGCTTTGAGAACTGAACGCACGCGAAGCATTGCAAAGCCTCTGTTCTAAGGCGGTATCCGGGCGGGGGGTCACGAAGTAATGATTCGCCACCGGAAAAAAACCTAGGCGCTAGCGCGCGCGTGCAGTCTAGCCCGGCCGTGACTAGCATTGAGAGACATCGACTTTCGTCGGCAGAGGCCGACAACACTGCCTCCGCGATTCTGCCGTCTGTGGCGTCGCGCGCTTTACCACATGGGCCATTCTGTGCTTGAGGGGAAACTATCGCCGCCCTTTCTATCGGCGACCGGCGGCGCGCCTTTACTTGTCTTGGCACAAAACAAATGAAAAAACCGTCATACCACCTTGGAAACACGCGTGAACTCATTTCCGACAAAAAGAAAATGTAACGAGATACTCGTGTCCCGCATTATATTGCAATACAAGCGATACATCGTAAAATTATTTCACTACTGAGATACAAATACATTTCTCAAATGTATCTCAATACAGAAATACAGATCCTCAAAAGTATCTCTGAAATACTATCGCGATACTCTTGTATCGCGATACTGCCAAGCCCTGCTGATGGGTCGGTCTCTTCCAATCGCTCATAAGGTGCAGCTGTAGTTCTAGCTGCAGCAATGACAGTGAAATTTAAATGGTCTCATATAACGACGTCACGGCAGCAGAACTTGCTCCTATGAGAGCCGCTTTACTATATATCGTTAAAGAGCGTCCATGCAAATGGGTCATATTCTGCAATTCCAAGGCAGCACTTTAGAGTTTGCAGTTCGCAGTGCGCACGGGTACTCATGAACAATTGGTGCACGAAATAAGAAACGCTCACAATCAAGATCCAGCAAGAGGACATGATATTATAAATCAGTGACTACCAGGACATACCGGTATTACTGGGAATCAATTAGCCGATGATGAAGCCCATGAACGAACCAGAGTGGTCCCGATACTTCTGTCATGGACTGATGCGGCAAGACAACTTAATTGCTACCCCGAAATCCTACACACACGTTTTTCTCGTCTACCAGCTTCCATAGGTGCCAACTATATAAACTAGACCCTTCGCTGAAGCTACACCTACCATCGCAATTGCCCGCTTCAATGAGACGCTGTTATGCAGGCTTTGGTTGGGCGTCGCAATCACAAAGCCGTACTCATTTCGTATTGGTACGGCGGACGCCTCTAGATGGGACTCCGGCGGAACGGAAGAGACAAAAGAACACGTCCTGCGCAGCTGCGCTCGCTATGACACCCAGCGATGCCCGGACCAGATGGTTTTGGACCATCTGAACTCCAGACCATTTTCTGAAGACAAGATTCTAGGACCTTCGGACATGCTCTTAGAGAGCGCCGAAGGCAACTAAGACGCTACTGATGTACCTGAAATCAACAATTCTGAGGGACCGTCTGTAGATGGGATCTGCTCCTCCAAGTGTGCTCGTGATTCTGCCAATTCCTCTTCTCTTCCGTTCATCTGTCTCTCTTGGCGCCCCTTTATCCCTTCCCCAGTGCAGGGTTGTAAACCGCATGTGCATCTGGTTAACCTCGCTGTCTTTCCGTGCTTCTCTCCTCTCTCGTAAAGTCCTATACGCATTGACTGTGACATTAAAAACAAAGCAAGTTATACTACCTCCGCAGTCATATATTTCATTATATTTAAGACGAAATTCATGTTTGTACTTCTGCTTTGGTCAATACAGGATGCTAAGGCTAGAAGAGACGTAGCGGCATTGAAGTTTTACTGAAATTTTAGAGGATATGGTTTCTAAGTACAAACATTATGAATACATTTGCTCAAAGTTGGCTCATTTGCCTTGAGCAACATTAAAGTCCCAGTAAAGAAGCCAATGCGTAGTGCTCGCGCAAGCATTTCGGCTCCAATAGCAGTACATGATCTGTCGTATGTTCGTTCGAATCATTTTCACTTAAGTCGTAGTTTCCGGGAGTGCATATGCTACACGGAATGGAAGCTTTATATGCTCCTTAGACTCTTTCGGGTCAGTTTTCCCCTTTAACTTAGCAAAGCCACATAGTGCTGTAAGTTGCTGTAAGTGGTTTCCGATTTTTTCTCAATACACTTATGTACGGAGGGGCAGCTCTGTCATAGCTAAGTACATAGTACTTGAAGCCGCACGTTTTTCAAGCCAAGCTTGTATGTACTGATCTGTGAAGCTGCTGATAGTGCTCCAATACAAGCCACTGCCATGGAAAAAGCCCGTGACGAGCTCACCGATAAGTCTTCCTCAAGCACAACTGGCGCAACCAAAGAAATAAAAATAAAACGAAATGGACCTTCTTTCAGAGGTGGGGGCGTGAACCCGGGTCGCCCAGGTCCGAAAGCACTGCCTTGACTGCATGCTTGACCACTACGTCACACGTCCACGCTTGCCCAATGTGAACTGAACTGAAGCATACAAATGCGTTCTAACGACGATGCAAAAACTCACAGGGTCCCTTATGCATTCGCCTGAGACAACTCGAAGGCGAAAGCAATGTTCTTCTTTTTCTTTTCAGTCGACCTATCGACCCCCCACTCCACGCCCCTCCGAAAGCTTTCTGCCCCTAACGTGGTTTAGCCCTGCCTCCAGATCGGAGGCATCGCGTGCTTTGTGCACGTCACCTGGTTCTGCCCTGCCTCCGTGATCGGCACAGCTTTCACCAAGCGACGACATCAGATGATGACGTCATATTCGACATCGGGTTATGTGACGTCATTGTGATGTCACAAAATTTGGCAACCTGTGACGTCATCATGACTTCACGGGTTGCCAAGAATGATTTTTGAATCGGACGTGTTGACACGGGACGTGGACGCCGCCGACAGTCAATTCAAGTGTTTAATGAGGCATCTAAGGCTTTCGCTTTCAAGAACAGTTGGGGAGCAATACACTTGCTACGGGCGCTTCACAGAATATTTCGTGTTGGCGGACTAAAGCGATCTGCTGGACAGCGTGTAAGGACGATATGAAGAATTTCACATTTCAGAGAAATTCTGACTTCTAAAAAACTGAATTCCTGAACCACGTTTCCATGATCGCTTGATGCAGCTTTCGTTGGGCCGTTCGAAGGCCAACATACTCTGGAAGGAACATTATAATAATGAGAACTAACATACAATAACGCCAAGGAAGTATAGGTGGTGTTATCTGTAGTATTTAGAACATAAATGTGAAGAAAGTAAAGGAAGGAACATGAAAGGCACCACGCTGATTCAGCCCGAAAACCGCGTTCAGGGGACGGCCGCCCTAAAAAAAAGTAAACTTTACCGCTCAACGTTTGTATCATGCGCGTCCAACAACGGCCTCTCTTTACCATGACGTAGTGGTTAAGACGAGCAAATGAAAAATGCAACATGGCGCCGTTCGCGACAAGAGGCGAGGTACCGCCGCACCGACACCGAGAGCCATCAATTGGAATTTCCTGTGGTGTCTGTTTCTTCCAGAAGAACCTCTTTCCTGCTATTATCCGCACGTACTCAGCATCATCTTCGCTGGTCGTTATTCGATGCAGTACAACTTTCTGATAGTGCCGCGTTTGAAGTGCACCGAAGCGGCAGCAGCGCAGAGCGTCGTTTCGGCCAACGTTACTGGAACAAACTCTAGTAACGTTGGTTTCGGCCACGTCGAGTTGCAACACGGCGTGTGTTCCCTGCATCGCTCGGATACACCACGCATATTGCCTGAGTGTCACCGCACAACCCAATTGTGGTCGCGTTCATTCGTGCGCAGTGGGGCGAAGCTGAAGTCGGAATGCGCGCATCTGTGTACGCTTCACAGCCCGCAAAAGCCATCGCATTTGCGCTGCGCGATGCCACATGCGCGTTTGTGTGTGTATTACTTGGAGATCCAACGTGAGAACCTTGGTGATCTTTTGTAATGTGTGCTGTGCTGTGCGCCTATATAAGTGATGTAGTACGTGCGGACGCAACGTGATTGAAAGAAAGCGACCAACATAACCCGTTAGCGTAACACAATGTCAAGTAAACAAAGCATGTGTAAAATATGCAGCGACGTGTGCATTGTGAGAATTGTGGTCATCCGGTGCATGTGATTAGGTGGCGTGTGCCAATTAGCGCAATCGCGTCGTGTTAACGGAATTCAATTCCACCAGCCAAGAATAATAAGTTTTGCTAAGTGCCCGTTGCGTCAGACCTTATTTCACGTTGATGCACGAACGCTTTGCATGAAAAACGCCGCGTTGTCTGCAAACCGCGAACGAAATGATGCGAGCAACATAATATTGTGTGACAGAAGAACTTTCGATTGCGATCGATCGTGATCGCAACTGAAGGGCGCTAAAAAGATCTGATATTTTTAATGGCGTTGCATCATACCTAACGATATGATATTTGGAATTCTTACTTTTCTAAGATTCATTTTTGCATTTCGCCTGTATTGTGTGTATGTATTACGCACTGATAACTTGTTTATATTTCACTACACTAGACGCTCGTGAAACAAAACATGAAGGGTCCGGAAAATATGTTCTTTTAACAGGACTGCCATTTACTGAGAGATGCAGAATTCAGGTGCGAAACCAATCATATTAATGGCGGTAGTTCCAATTAGGCCGTAAGTCCGTTTAAGCAATTTTCATTCATCAAGAATCTGTTGTATATCAATTTTTTTAAATGCCTATCGATTGTTCACTGAACGATAGGTGATGCTTGTTAAAGCTACACATTTCAGCTGGTTTCTAGCATGTTTACTTCTGACAGATCACATGCTAGTACCCCGTATGCCAGAGTGAAACAGCACCACATTGAAGAACCTGGACACGTGCACAGAAATGAGGAAACTGGCTTCATTACGGATGGCAGTATGCTTACAATTGTTTACGACGATGTTTGCAATTGCTCATCAGCTGAAGTGACTAGTTTCCGCACAGGAAGTATTTGATTTCATCTAGTACTGACAGTAATGTGTAGTACACAGTAAAAGCAAACCTGCTGCCCCTGTTTCAGAAAATTCATTGCAGGTATAGAAATTGCCTCCAAGCTGTGAGAACCTGCTGTAGTGGTGCTGAAAAAGTTAATTGAACTCACAAACTTCGCTACCTGACACAAATCCAGCTGTATTGATAGTTAATGACTGCACATTCATATAAAAAAACCTTGGCTTAAGTTTCTACTCTGTACGTATATAATACGGCAAAATCAGTTCATTGCTTAAAAAATCCCGGTGTTGGGCAGCTTTTTTTGTACCGTATTAAGTAGCATGTGAATGCTCGTCTCATGTGTTCACACTTTTTCATGCTGCTTTTGTTTTGAAAGGTTCTTTTACGCCATTTTTGTTGCGCACAGCACCTGCTCACAAACACATTACATGCAATCATTGCTGCATCACACCAGATCACTGCGCTTTTCCTACTCTCCGAAGAAGTACAGGTTTTGTAGACATAATGCAATGCACAACCATACATATAAGTTCTATGTTTTACAGAGGATCGCAATGCTTGCCTGTGTACGTGTATGCTCAGAGGGCATGACGGCACGTGATAGTCATGCACATGATTTTTGTGAATTCACGTGCGTGCCTTTGCCCATAAAAGTCACGTGCAAAAACATCGTTTGGCATGTGTTGTAATGATGGACACATAACGCAGCTATTTAAACCATATTGCACAATGAAGTGACAATGGGACACTTCTCTTTACTGATTTCCCCTTATTTACAGTTACCTAGCGTCCTTTCTCTTTTACGCTACCTCTTCCTACCACCCTGGTAGACGATTAAGGAAGGAATAGGAGAAGAAGGAAAGGCAGGGATATTAACCAGCCTAGAAGGACCGGTATGCTACCCTATACTGGGGGAAGGTATGGGGGAGATATCAAGATTGAGAGAGAGAGACAGGAGGAGAGCACGCACGCACAAAAAGTCACACACATATCACATGCTAACGTCGTTAGTCTATAACCGCCCGTGCAAGTCTGATGCCTTCAAGAAGTTGCGCACTGCCTTCGTCGCCTTCACCCGCAATGACCTCTCCGGACGACATTCCAGAATGGTTTCTGCCGTCATCGGTCTAGGATCTATACGAGCAAGAGCGACTGCGAGTGATTTTCTCTGCGCATTGTAGCGAGGACAGTCGCAGAAAATGTGCTGTAGTGTCTCTTCGCTACTACATTTTTCACAAAACGGGTTGTCTGCCATTTCAATTCGAAAATAGAATGACTTTGTGAAAGCCACTCTTAGCCATAAACAGCAAAGCAGAGTGGCATCATTTCGGCGTAGTCCCTTAGGCAGCAGTATTACTGCTACTCCAGTAGTACTGCTACAACTACACTACTGCTACAATACTGCTTCTGCTACAGGAGTAGCAGTAGTATGGGCTTGCAACCTCTCCCACAAATTCATAGTTGAAAAGGTGCGGCTTGAATGGCGTAAAAGAAATGCATGACAGGAACAGTACAATGGAACATGTTGTGACGCAGTGCCACACTGTTGTGCATTTGTGTTGATCAGAATGGTTTTCACGGTGAAATTGAAATTGGTGCTCAACCCTTTCCTTAGCCGCATTAGACAAGTGATGTTCTTGGTCCAATGTAGTACAAACGTCACCTTTCATGGAGTTTTTTTTTTGTGAGGAACTGAACAATAGTGAATCTTTTCCTTTCTGAGAAGTAATGTGGTCGGCTCCTTAGTGTCCATAAAATTTCATTATTATTCTTTACATCCTGCTTGAGCAGGTCAACAGGACGTAATTTCCAGCTCGAATGTTTCCTTATCAGGTTTCTTGTGTTGTGGAATGCGTTCTACTGTCAGTCAAGGAATATCTCAAATGTGTACTGTGGGCCACAGTACCAGCCTGCACAAGTGCTTTTTTGTCAGCTGTGCAGCACAGCGTACATCACCTACAGCGGCACAGTGGCGCGGTGGTAATTTAATAGCTCGCATTCGAGTTGCTGATGTAAGTGCATCATTTAGCTGAAAACGAAAGTGACTTTTGCACCATGCACACCACATAAAACTTATTTTTCAGCTACTGCCGCTGCCAAAATGGTTCAGTTCGCGAACATACCACGTTACATCACAACCGTTTTCTGCAAATATGGTACATAGTCTTATCCACTGTGGGGCCGAAATTCTTGAGAAGTTTTCTAGAGGACGCACCTGAAATGCGTCTCAAAGCGGTTTTCATCATTTTTTGGTCACACCTCCTAACATTCGTTTCACAGCAGGATCGTGGGCAGGCCACGCTGTCGAAGCGAGTAAAAAATCACAGCATATCCACGGAGTGAATGATGATGAGTGGGCGAAGCTGCGGAGGTTCATCGGTAAACCGTGAATCTTCCGTGAATTATGCCCAGTACATCATCACCGACGTGAGATCGGGCGCGTTAATACTAAAGGTTCGATGAGAGTTATGACGACTTGTAGCTCACTTTAATTTTACATGTACGCTGTGAATTTTCATTGTTTAGAAAACCATTGCTTTAGAAAACATCTGACGTCTTTCGTTAAGCAGCTGGCGTCTTTTCGTTTTGCTTTAGAAACATCTGGCGTCTTTTCGTTTTGCTTTTAGAAAACATCTGGCGTCTTTCGTTGGTTTATTTCATCAATCAACGGCGTTTTGAACAAAATTTTTATTGTTTATTCAAGCACAGGAGAAATCTCACCAGGCACTACCTTGGAGGTAAACAATGGCTGCTAATGGGAATGAGAGACAGAAGAAGTCGGCTTTTAACTAACACTTACACTTCTACTTCTACTAACGTTTCCTACTGGAACATGCCAATGGCTGCTAATGGGGAATGAGAGACAGAAGAATTCGGCTTTTAGTTAACGCGCACGCTGCGAATTTTTTATTGTTCAACAACGCACAGGAGAAATCTCCCACCGGCACCACCTTGGAGGTCAAGATCTGGTACTAGCGTTAAGACTGGTTACGCACTACGACGGGGACGAACGGCTGCCGCTTAAGGAGCTTCGCCCCTAAAGCGAACCGACGCTGTCCGTTTTATAACTGCCAGCCGCATAGATCTCCTTGGTGGGAACGTGATGTGGGTGACGAGGTGCGCACCATGCTCGCTATGCACGTTTATACCGTCGAAATACTAAGTGCTCAGAAGCACATCAGGATTTTGCGTGTTGCGACCAGTAGCCAACGAATTTCGCACCTGCTGGTGTGGCAATTGTTGTTGCTAAGGGCTTCTCGCCGCACAAGCCACTGCTGGTAAATCACAGCACGCTCTTGTAGTTGCCGCGCATGTTCTGCGTTGCGACCTTCCCTGGAACGTCGTTATCGGGTGGTACCGCCACGGTGCCTTTCCTGTCCTAACAGGTAGCTTTCAGTGTCTCACTGATTCACCCGTGAGCGTGAAAAACTGACTGGAGGAATCCCAACCTAAACAATGAAAAAATCAGCGCATCTGCGCATAGAATGGAAGAAAGTCCCATTACATATGCATCGTAGAATATGACAGTTTCCATTCGCAGTTGTACCGTTAACATCAATGGGAGCTACAACGACGAACTTTACACGAATACATGGAGTATATAACGGGCCAGGTTTACGATCGACTCTGGTTTGACCATCAGGTGTCCTCGCTGTCCTGCAGGCGCTCGGCCGATCAGCGAGGCAAGGCGTTCGACGTGATTCGCGAGTACCATCTGGGTCTCGTCAATCCAGCTGGGCACGTGCAAGGACACCTTGATCTCCGGCAAGTTTCCTAGCTTCAGCACAGCGAACGGTCACGTGTACCTCGGATGCCCTATGGTCTACACAAGCTGTGGAGGAGCGACTGCTTACGCCTCGACTGCCGTTCTTGTGTGTTTGAATGATGGACGATCTGTCCCTTGATGCCGTACTGACCGGTCCTGTGAGTCGGGCGCCTGGTGCAGATGAAGATGAAAGTCATCTCTTAAAGTTCCTTTTTCTTCTCAGTGGACTGCGCCAACTACCCCATTCTGCACCCCGAATGCTTTCTGCAGCTAACGTAGTTGACCCCTGCTTTCCGGGATCGACCGACTTTTGGCGAAGCAACGTTGACCTGTGGTCATCTTAAGTCACGTCACGTCACATTATAACGACGCCTTGATAACGTCATAATGGCCTCTCAAATTTCAGCGATCGCTGACTTCACGATAAGCCGCATGCTGATTTTTTGTATCACTCCGTGGTAACGCCGACGCCGACGGTCCCTTTTCCCCTTTTATGACGCATCTAAGCCAGTCGCCATGAAAAGGAGCAATTATCACGTCATCACGCAAGCTTCACGTTCACTCCGCCTTTTGGGCGTTCCTGCGACTAAAATGATAAAGCCACGCTCCTAGGAAGCATGGGTGCAGGCGTGCGTTCACTTAGTCTTTGTGGCGTTCGCATGATCTAAAGAGGACGGTAACATAGCCTCGCTGGATGGCTTACAGCTTGGGCAGTAGCACTGATATGTGGGCGAGTTCGTAAGGTTTCATGGTTATGAAACAGCGTAACGAAAAAACACGCAACATTGACGAGGAGGAAGACACGAATACAAGCGCCGACAAGGAAGATACGAAGACAAGCGAGGAAGACAAGAGTCTTCATCGCTTGCTTTCATGTCTTCCTGTTCGGCGCTTGCCTTCATGTCTTCCTCGTCGTCAGTGTAGTGTGTTTTTTCGTTGCGCCGTTTTATAATCATGACACCATGAAGTCATCATGCACGAATGTATTAGGAACGCTGCAAGTGTATCAGCACATTTGGTGCCGAAGAGCGGAGGCCAATGCACATATATGCGAACATACTGTGAGAATAAAAGTACACTGAGCTTTGCGGTAATAGATAGAAAGAACTATAAAGTCACATTAAATATAAGAGGTGAATTCACACTTGGAATGTATTATTGATACGAGCGTAACCGCTTGCGAATACAATGGCGCACAGGAAATCGGAGGTCTTGTCGAGGTCGGTAGTTCGCAAGGTGGTTCAGAAAAATTCCACGCATAATATCCACTGCAACTCATTAAATTATCCGCAAGCGTTCGGTGCTATCACTTGCTGTTTTGTCATTGTATGCTGTTGTTTTCCAGGAATTGCGAGAGTATATTTTGCGATAATTGCAAGGGAACTATAAAAAATATCATGAAACGCAAAGGCGCAGTCGCGACAGCAGCACGCTAGTTAATATGTACGAAACGAAGAACAACCCAATAGCACGCTCTTTGTTCTCGTAGGACTGTGTTTCCCACACTTGGACTGCTTGTAGTTTTTTCTAGAACGTTCTTGTTTTTTATCTTATTTTATTTAGTTATTTTTATATACACAAAAGAAATTGTCAGTACGTCTCTACAGATCATATATGATATTTGTTGAGTTGTATGGAGCGCAAATCGTATGATGAAAACATTAGGCGCAAATATACGGTACCTAATGATCATACGCAGCAACATACACAATAATTGTACTGACACCTAAAAAATGTGCCAATACTATGTAAAGTTAGAGATTTATTCAGCTGGTTACCATTAGTTATGCCTTCGGGTAATCTATTTCGCTCTGCAATGGCGGTCTGGAAGAAAGGATATTAACAATGTGGACGAAAATAAATAGTTGTCTACGAATATATATTTTAAAAAGCATAGCTGCTGAATGGAGAAAATTATTAGAGCGATTCACGATCATGTACTGAGTCATTGATAGTCTGGAGGAATTTTCATAAAATATAAAGAAAAGCAGATAGGGTGAGTCGCAATTGAAAAGTGAAAACAAAGATGAGCGTGAATATTTACTACGGAGAGGAAAAAAGAAAGCAAAAGAAATATTGGGTGTGATAAAAGAAGGGGCACTGTTTTTCAATCTGAAACCACCATAGAGCATTGTTGATGTATATAGCGGAAGCCGGCCTCTACCTGTATATTTAACTATGTATGCCGTTGGGCAAACTCTCGAAATTAAAAAAAAACCAGAGCTGAATGAAAGCAGATAAAAACACACTGCAGTAAATATTCACTAAAGGGAGGAGGCATGCGTCTCTCGTAAAAAAAATCCCTATATTAGGTGTACTGCACTGCCCTGCGGTCCTGCTATGTGAAAGAGTCAACCTGAAACACATTTGCTGCGCTTTCGTTTTCATGTTGGCTTTGCTGCACGATTTGATAACATCGCAAGAAAAAAATGTTTAGTTAAATTACGGAAGGAAAGCATTAACAATGCCGTGCCGATAGCGTTTCGAGAATAAAATGACTGTTCGGGGAAAGTGCCAAGACCAAATGGCGCGATGATGCGAGCTGGCACAAGACATGTCGGTGACAAATCTCGAGAAGCTCGTCGAACTCTTTTGTTTGTGAGACAAAATTTACGAGATTACAGACAAGTGTGTCTTTCGTATTGCTTACGCTTAAACTTTCAACACCTGAAGACACGTAATGCCATGAATTAGGGTGTAACACACGTGGAGTGATGGTGTTTAGGAGCGCGTAGCATCGACACTGTCACTACATAGACATCACCGCATTTAGAATGAGCGAAGAGAATGTTGCAGTTTTACAACGACGCTCTACATGACTGATAACCTCGGATTTCTTCGCCTGCAACGCCATTACAGTGGACAGAAAACAACGGACGAATTCAAGCAAAAGGTGGCATTGGCCCATGGGAATCACAGGCAACTGCACTGCCAAGTATGGACGGAAACACACTTCGAACTGTCGCTCCATGAAAAGAAAAGCTAATAGAGGCAAGAAAACCAAATTATAGATAAGGTTATTAAATGAATCATAGGTTGAATACGCCGTTAAGAGTTTAGAAAAGCTTTTGAAGCGAAGAAGCTTGGCATATCCTTCATCTCCACTAACGTGAAACCTGTGGACAGGCGAAGCATGCAGTGTGCGCCTGTGTTTCAGCGTCGTCGGCGCTGCGTCGGCGTCGTCTTTCGCGGACGAGCGCGCGTTCTCGCTCCTTCCGAGTGCGTCTATCGCAGAAAGAGCGTTTCCGGAGCCAACGCGCGCCGTTCGCTTCACTTGGCGCGCGCTGATTTCGCGCCGGTGAAGTGCCGGTGGGAGGAGCAATCATGCCCTTGCGGAGGCGGTGGCGCCCTGTGTTGTGCTGAACCGGTTTTGATATTTTCAATGCGAGGCAGACTTGCCGTAAGTTGTCTTCGTGTTAGACAACTCAATATGTGAAGAAGTATGCTTTACAGCAGAACACTTGGCATTTGAAACCAATTTTGAGACGGAATTCGAAAAAAATTCTGTTAATTAATGCGAATAATTCCTGATTATTCCGTTATTTTAAATTCGTTTAAAATCGTATCAGTTTATTCTGAATCGGTTTTGACTAATTATACACTTGTTTCTGACCACAATTTGACAACTTGATTTACCGTGTCAACGAGAGGAGACGCCGACAAGCCGAGACCCCAAGGCGCTTCGCCCCTAAAATGGCTGACATTTCAACGTGCAATGCGCAATACTAGGGGAGAGTGCAAACCATCCAGACGTTGCAGTATTTCATTGGAATTGTTACGGGTTGTGCTACGCAGGAAAGGTGAGCGGTTCACAAATAACAGTTGCTGGGGGTTGAATAGGAATCGAAACCACAGTATCATTATGAGGGTCGTCATCGTAGTAGACTCCGCGTTAGATTCGACCAAGTTGGTTTCTGTAACGTGCATACAAAATCTCAGCACACGTGTTCATTGCACTTCGCCGCATCAGAAGTGCGGCCGCCGTGACAAAATATGGAAAATAATTCAAAGTTTATGAGCTGCACTACTGGTAGCGTGTCAAGCTGTCACTGAATTGTGAAGCGGCCTTCCAGCCTGTGGCCCGCTGAAGAAAACTACCTTGAAAACTACCTTGAAACGGCCTTCCAGCCTGTGGCCGCTGAAGAAAACTACCAGCGCAAATGGAGCCAAATCTACAACGGTTCTCAAGTAAGGTCATTCGTTTTACTGACAAGAGTGGCACAAGTTTCCCAAGCTTTTGTTTGTAAACTAGGAGGCTAAGCTTCGCACCAACGCCATTTTTGAAAGTCAAGAGAAGACATCAATGAAGAAGCACAGAACCATAAAATAGGAATTTGAATATTAAATCTTAAATCTCTCTTTAGCCTAATCACGACGCCTAAAAGGTTAACAACTGCCTTACAAATAAGGCAGAAGACTTGCTAATGATGCACTTTTTTCATCACAGACGGTGTGGCAGATCAGACGCAAGCTCGAACAGGGACCCTGTGAGAGTGAGAAAGAGAGCGAGTGAAACTTTATTGAAAGGAAAGGGGGATCTTAGATCCTCTATGCCTGGGGTCCCACGTCCTGGGTTCTACTGGCCTTGGCCGCCCGCAGGACTTGATCCAAGAGCTCGAGCTGCACCCCCAGGTCGTGTATTATGAATTGCAGGCGCCGCAGCGCACGGGAGAGAGAAAAAAGAGACAGCGAGGAAGGAGCCAACGGCGGCAGGCGGGAGCTCTTGCTCGCTATTGGTTCTTCTTTTTAGGTCACATGAATGGGCCCGCGCGCGTTTTCCAACGCACGCTCGCTCCCCGCCACGCCGCAGATCCGCGCGCCGAGGGCGCGTGTGAGTGGGTTTCAATTGGGTGATAGTTTCGATGAGCAATGTGCTTCCGACTGTCAAGATGAAATGCCTCCGCGTCCACCTGTGCACGGACGGAGACGCGCACGAGTAACACGTGAGACCATTAATACGGCATGCATGGCCGACAGGGAAACCCGAAACCCAAAAGTGCGTCCAGAATATTTGCCATGTTAGCTTGATAATTAGTGGAATAACGTAGGTTTGGGCATGTTGCTGTTACATTGGTGTTTCTAGCGCTTCCACGAGACAAAAACAAGTAACACCGATGAATACAGGCGCTAACTTCCAACATATTTATTTTCAAAGCATCTAACTCATATATATGGGATTGGAGAAAGGCACGAGCAACACCCTGGAGAAGGGACCCAAACTTGCAATAGACCTTATGCAAAATTGTTGCCATCTGTCGGAGGTTTGACGAAACTACCGATTCGGTGCCATGTTGGAGGCTTGTGTCCGAATCGTATTGCTATCGCTGCTATAACTTCTTGCTTGTATCTGCGTTGATAGTCGGTAATCGGGGCATAAAAATGTTAGACGAGCTTGTACACGCTGCCGGTATTTCCTAGTTTTTACGTTGGCAATTATTACGTGTGAAGAACTGCCGCGCAACGAGAAGATAGATATGTTTGTCACCGAGTCACATGTAAGCCGGTCGTCGCTGAGACTGAACATTTGCGCTTGGTTATAAATGTTGTCTGTTTTTAGTGTAGCGAATGAAACGTTGTTATATAGCTATCGGAATATCACGCATGTGGTGTAGGATTTTTGGGAGGCGGCATTAGCGCGCGGCTACGCGCCTGAGCACAGCGATGACGGTAAGAAAGTGCTGTTGACCCATTTCAAAGTGTATTTCATAAGGGACAGCTACGTCGACCTAATGTATTGTTCATCTCATTTAAAAACACGTTGTCCTGTTTGTTGTTTTTTAAACAATGTAGTCACTGATGTATGTTTTGCATAGAGCTACCGCACGATTAAAATGTAAGAAAGGTCCGCTTCACACGCACGTGAAATGTGAACATGAAACGCGTTAGTTACTCCAAGAACTAGGCGCCGATTAGCTATAGTATTTTATTGAATAACCTTCCGACATGTACTCGTAAATAACACGATCCGCCAAGAGTATTCGCGTTGACATCGTCGCTTTCGGGGCCTACTCGCGCCTTACCATTTCAACCCGTTGCAGCAAGGCAGTTTTGCGTCGCCGACTGAACGCTTGCGAAACCACCTCAGCGCGTAACCAACGGTAGCACACCGATGGTCGAATGTAACACATCTGCGGGAACAGCATTTTTTTTTCAGTTTTATACGAAAAGTGCCATACAAAAGCATCTCTTAATATTTCATAGCACACAGGGGTGGATACAGGATTTTTTCCCGAAGGGCGATCAGCGTCAGCTGGGAGAACCTGGCATGTGCTCTTCTTGGGGTACAAATAAAAAAAGAAAGTAGGGGGGAGGGGGTGTCAGGCCATCCGGGCCGCCCCTCTGAATTCGGCAGTGATAACACATGAAATGCTTGAAAAATACGCA
>NW_023615832.1:0-40001 GCF_013339695.2 Rhipicephalus sanguineus | reverse complement strand
ACACAAGAACGCAATGGTTTCATAAGTGAGATCGTTTGTTTCAGTTTCTTTGCAAGTTTAACGTACCGAAGCGGCTCAGGCTATGAGAGTCTGTGTAATTGACAACACCGGGTGATTTCGACTAGCTGCGGCTCCTCACCTAGCAATAACATTGCACAGAATGCTACCGAAGTTTGACCACCGCAGGCGGCATCGAATTTCCGTCTTTAAAGGGGCCCTGCAACACTTTTCCAGGTAATCGTCGAATGGCATCATTTAAACAGCTAATTGGCTCACGAATCGACTGCCGGAAAAATATTTACAATACATCAAGTACTAATGGAGCTACTTCGAGCGCTTTTTCTCTCCTTTCGTACTAGCGAGCGCGCTCAAGGCTGCGAATAGGGGGGAGGGGGGGATGACAAGGAGGCAGGAAATGAGTGCCTTCGTTAGCGTGCGGCTTCCCTACTGAAAAAACCAATATGGTTTCATACAGGATCCGTACGGTTTTATACAGGACTTACAGGACTAAATATAGTAATTGTATAGGACCGTGTGGGGGTATATAGGATCCAAGCAGGATCCAAATGAGACCTAAACAGGACCCATATGGCGGTATATAGGACGCAAGTAGGACCTACAGAGGACCCATATGGCGGTATACAGGACTCAAATAGGACCTCCAGAGGACCCATATGGCGGTTATAGGATACAAATAGGGCCTCCCAGGACCTATATGGCGGCATATAGGATCAACACAGGAGTTGTTTTCTTTCATCCGCTCTCATTCAAACCTCTCACAATCTCTTCCTGATCAATAGTTCGCCTTTTTATCTTTATAAGTGGCAGGACAGCACTTAATTCTCAATGTTACCTTTCAAATTCCCTTTCGTCTCAATCTAGCTCTCGAACCAGGATGGCTTTTTTTTATCTTGACAAGTGGCAGTGTAGCACATAATCATCCGCTTTCATCTACACCTCTTACAACATCTTTTTGCGCACGCACCCCTTACAAAAATGCACTTTGCGTGTCAATTGACCCCGAACCGAGGCCTTTTTGACTCAATAGCTGGTCAAAAAAACGGCAGCTTCTAATGAGTGCCCTCAATAAACATTGAATTCACATTAGGTTTGAAATATTCAGTTGACTCTCACTCATTTTATTTTTAATTGACATACATTAAGAAAGTTTTAAGTGACCCACGGTCACTACACATTTAATTGACCTAGTATTGAGCGCTCTCAATGAGGAATGTTGACACCTACATTAGCTTCTGGGGTAGAATTCACAAAACTTATTGTGTGTGTGTGTGTGTGTGTGTTTGTGCGTGTGGCCATATATGGCAATATATATGGCCAGCACCACTATTGGCTGCAGTTTTCTCTTACGCATATTTTTCCATTTTTCTGTAAGACATGTTCGTAATAAGGGTCCTGCAATTAGGCATAAACCAAACTTGAGGATACAGTTACAGCACTCAGTGGAGCAGCATTGTATTACATAAAACTGCACGCAAGCATATGCTTTCAGGCACTGACTGTGCGGCGCAGGTGTTTCTGAACTGTGTAGACGGATCGTGTCGCGGTCAAGTGCGACACGTGCATTTGCTTCAATGATGCGCTAAAATGCTGCCTTCCAAAATTAGCCAAAATACCCCTGATTCAATGTTTATCGGAATGTGTATTTAATGCTTTGACAGGCAGTGTCTTTATTATTATTATTTTAGTACTATTTACTCATGAGAAATATGATAAAAATGGGGACAAAACACGTCGTGGTAGCCGGCTTACGCGAAAGGAATGCGGATTCGACGAACGCGTCTTTCAACGGTCGTGCATTTTTAAGCTGCTCTCCCCCGTGGGGGGAAAAGACGCGCCCTATTGTTCCGAAACTCGCCTGTCTGGTAAGTCGCGGGCGGTAGTCTTTGCACGTGGCGAGACCATGAGGGGGGAAGAATTCTGAGAACGCATGTCGCAAACTTTCGCTGCACAAGTGCAAGGAGGTTCGTCTACTGTTGGGATCAAGAAAATAACGCGAGAAAAGATGAATTTGTATTTTATAGGGTGCTAATATTGCGCCATGAAAACTTGATAGTTCACAAATAAGCTTCGCAGAATTTATTGGCAGTTACACCAGTGCAAATTTCTGACGGTCACTTTAGTTCTTGTTGTGTATCCCTCCGCGCCGCACTTTCTTCTTCAGAATTGCTCACCAGCGTCACGAGTGCGGATCGTGTTCGTCACTTGCGATCTCTCTTGCTCTGATTTCGAGGACATCGAGTACCCGATGTGCACAGGCTATCAGCGAAAGAGTGAAGAACATACTTCGCTCATGTGCTGCAACTGTGGCCGTACATGGAAGTTTGTTTCGGCGGAATGGTTGTTCACCAGACCCAGCATCGCAACTTTCCTGCAGAAAAATGGACACCTCAGCCTACAGTGCAAGACTCCATCGCAGCTTCCCTTCTGCAAAGCTGCAGAGACAGATACCGTCACCATGATGTGCCATCAACATTTTCTGTATTTGCTGGATCTCCAAACCACGCGCCTCTGCTGATTATCTTTGAAGGTAAGTTTATCATTTTCACTGCCTTCGTACGTTCTACTCGAAAGTCGTGAAAACTGAAAAAAAGTATTGTGCGTTGGATGTTGTATCAGTATGCAACTACGTAACTATTGTGGTTTACATTATTAAACCGTCCTCTTCTAGCTATTTTATTTTTTATGACAAGATGTTCTCTCTTTTTTGTATTTCTTACAGGCAGGCCTTGCCCTGGTTATTCGGAAACAGGCGCTACGCCAACTAAATGATGGCATTCGTCCCTATTCGAGTTTTCGTAAAAATAAATATAGATGTTAACAGATCTGTGTTTTCCATTTTGACTTGAACACTTTACAGAACACCGAAGGTCCGCTGCAGCTTACACAATGAAGAAATCACAGCATCTGCATCACTGTGCATGCGCGTGTATGGTGCCATTCATGTGAATAGTGTGCCCGTGTACTAATTTGCGACTTCTCTCCCAGTTTTTACCTTGTTCGTTTTTACCATACATGTGAACTTATGAGTGCTTAAAATTCCTTCACATTCCTGCTCATTATTCCACAGATGCCTTCAACAAGTATGTGGCCGAGAAGCCCAATGAAGTGCCGGGAGCTGAACGTTTGAAAAAGATGAACCGTTTTATAGCGGAGATGCTTAAAGATTTAAATAAATAATCAGTTACCAAATATTCTTGCCTGATCGTTTTTCTTCAAGTATATATGTAAGTGCAACAGTGAATTCTTACATTCTTATAATGAGACTGCTGCGAGATATCATTACAGCTTCAATTGCTGTATATATTTGCTTTTATTACACGCTTCATAAACTGGCATGTCTTTATCAATATGTTCCTTTGCTTCACGTCATTTGTGACCCAAGTCGCTGATTCGGCCCATATTACCCATATCACCTGTAACACCCATATAATCAACCTGCCTGTATCACCTATACAACCTTTATCACCTATACAACCTTTATCACC
This sequence comes from Rhipicephalus sanguineus, assembly GCF_013339695.2. NCBI lineage: Eukaryota > Metazoa > Arthropoda > Arachnida > Ixodida > Ixodidae > Rhipicephalus > Rhipicephalus sanguineus. The sequence continues at coordinate 36,495 of NW_023615832.1, read as the reverse complement.
TATAAACCTGTATCACCTATAAACCTGTATCACCTCTAAAGTCGTATCCCCTATACGACCTGTATCCAATAACATCATATGTATGGGTCCTGTATATATAGGAATTCTCAGTAGGGTTACATTTAGTGTGATCGCGAACGCTTGCGCGTGCACGCGGCGACATGCCATGGCGTTCAAAGTAACTATGCAGCTCACGATGATCAATTAGGCCAATGGCCGCGGACTTTCAGTCTGCAGCGCGGTCCTTTGGATTTATGACATCATTTCCTGAGAGAAGAGAGAGAATTATTTCTAGCTGACTTTCAGAGTTATGGTAAGTTACAGGCCGTGTGCTGCGCTGTAATGTTTGGCTCGCGTCTTCTCAGAAGTCTCGGCTACCGATTGACAGCCATGTTGACAGCCATAAGGAAAAAAGTGTTGAGGAGCCTCTTTAAGATAAGTGGCTGAGCATGGCTACCGCTGTGCACCGCGGCGGCTCATTCTTGCTTTGTTAAATACTAAATATAACAGGCGCTAATAGCCAGTGAGCGGATAAACAGCACACGGCACAAAAGTAAACAAGGGATGTATCCTGTGAAAATGATAGACACTTCATCTGGTGACAAGAAGTATGGTTGTTCCCGTGAGTGTTCACCGGAGTGTTCCTGTAATGTTGTGGAACATGCAATGCCGCTACAAAGTGGCGCTCATTGAGCACGTGTGTGTAGCTTGAGCGTTAAGAATGACACAAGACGATACAAAATGCAAGGGCACAGCCCTGCGGCCTTCTGTTCTCTTCTTTCTTATTTTGTCGTTCGGTATACGGTAAACCTCAAGATATTCAATACCAACCAGCCCACGAGTCTGCCTTGTTCAACTTGCTGAGTGAAAGACAGAAATGCGAAACGATATATAGAAGAAAGACACTAGTGCGAGGTGAGGTCCAATGAAAATATTCAGAAATGTGGCAGTACGTAAACCCTAAAAAAGTTAGAGGTTTCTGTTTTTCACCCACATGCCCTTTATAAGGAGCAAAGAAACAACAAATATGATTGATTGGGCATCGCCGCACTCGAACATTAGCACTGTTCTTCGGGTGACAACTAGGGGTGTAGCCAAGGGGGAATAGGGGGGTTCAACATACTTAAATATTGTTGAACGCCCCCTCCCCCCCCCGAAAATAATTTCTTGCTACGCCCCTGGTGACAACCTATACCCTAAAACCTTAGAGTGAGCTTCCTTGCCTTTCATGAATATGAGACTTGCCAAGGAAGCATCGTGTCTAAAGAAAAGTGAACATGGCAGCAAACCAACCAGCAACTTGAGTGATCCAAGCAGCAGCTTGAATTAGCACGTGGGAGTAGTCACTCGGATGCTGCAGATGCTGCTGCAATAAACAACTCCATTGGTATGCATATAGCCATTTGCACCGAAGAAGAGGTGGAAAGAGGCGCGCCAATTCTTGTTTGAACTTCTTTTATTCTTTTGCAAGCAACACACGCAAGCTCACATATTGTAGGTGAAAATATTGCAAAGCACCCTTTAACTGCTAGCCGTATAACCTTCCCTTCGCAAGAACCCCTCAAATATTTTGCATTGCAATTAATGTTTGCCTGACCTACAGAATAAAAAGTGGAAATTTTTGAAGGTAACACACTTGCACAGGCGGTTATAGACTAAGAGTGATGCCGTATACCACACAAGACTTACCGGCTGTGACGTTGTGACTGTGTGTGCTTCGCTCTCCGTCTCTCTCGCTCTTGCACGCTCCCTTTCATAACACTTGAAACTTTCAGCCTCCCCCATCTTTATCCACAATGCATGGTGGCATATCGGTTATTCTAAAGTGGTTAACATTCCTGCTTTTCCTGTTTCGCCCGTTCATTCCGTCCAAGTCGCAAAAGCCTAAAAATTACATACTTCCTAAAGGCTCTTATTTCCGTAGAATAAAAATAACATGCACAAACCACACCTCAAGCAGCTCACCTTGCGTGAGTTTTTTTTACTGTCTGTACAACTGCGTTAGATATCAATTTAGCGAAGCGTTAGTTGCGGCTTCTGTGTAAATAGCACTAAAACTGCAGTAACCAATTGTCCCACACAGTAAGCAATCGGTGGATTACTGCGGGACAATGCACACACACCCACGTCGCTACGTAAAAGAAACTATTGGAACCCAGATAGTCTCTAGTGGGTTGGGGGTGAGGACGCGACATCCAACGACCAAGTTGTTGTAGAACGCATGAAAATGCGAAGGCGTCTATGACTTCCCAACTCTTGGCCAATATAGCAGCGCAATCATAGGCATGCGCAGGGTTCCCTGTCAGGGGGGGGGGGGCGAAGGCGGGCGAATGTTCATCGCAGCCCTCCCCCCCGCCCTATTAAGTCAATGTATGGGGCAGACTTTGCGTCCCGCCCTCTTAGGTGAATAGGAGAGTGGGCCGCCCCCCTGTCCCCCCTGCGCAAGCTTATAATCGCATAAGGGTACTTGCTTGGGCCAGTTAGTATATATTCATTGTTACTTATTGCGCAGCACTTACAGGGCGAAGACTGAACCACACGAACACAAGCGCAAACGTACAACTATGATCGCAATTACGGCCAAGTATCCCTCGGATCGAGAGAGCACTGTGCCGCACGATTGGAAGCGAGGAAGTGTTGGCCCACCATAGCATCTCCGCGCCCGAGCGAGCGATAGCTTTTAGTTCAGCCGCTCCGCAAGAGAAGTTACCGAATCAAAGACAAGGAAGTGCACGTCGATTCAAAACTACCTCAAACCAAACATTTTTACTAATACCGGGGCCGATACATCGATGGAAAGTACGCAGAAAATGTCTTCGCGAAGAGTTTGCTCGTGAAGACTGCTGCGTGACGTAATGCATGAGCAGTATGGGGGAATATGGGGCATAAGCGCTTGACTTTGACGGCTGCGGTGTCACCTGGGACTTGAGAAAACAGTCGATACAAGGCAGCCGCTCCGACTCGCCCACCGTGCACTTGCCACGACATCACCGTCATTCTAACAAAACTTCAAAATTTTCGCCGCACACCTGTCGCTGTCTGTAAATCGATTAGTCGAAATGGTTCAATTGATTATATGTTATCTGTCGCTAACAGAGGCCTAGAATGCTTTTGGAATTGGAGTATTAGGCTCAAATTTCGTCAACCAAGACGCTAATGTGTTTGAAAAAACTGTTGAGGTAGTCACAGTATTGCCTACACTGCAATGAGAGAGCTGGATGGATATCTATAGGGATCAAGCCATCTGGAGTGTTGTGTGCATCTCCGGTAAAATATAACACAGACGCTCCATAAATGAAAAGAATGGTGCGGCCTGTTGCCGCTGTGGCGCCAAAGACGGGTCGCGCCAAGGTTATTTAAAAAAAACGCGAGTGTCTTTGTGTTGAGGGTTTTCTTCGGGCGTCTACAATTCTTGTAAAATGGTATCGGCCACCGAGCCGTTAACACTCCTTTAAATGCATTATTCTCTCGGGAACAAAGATCTATTGTATCATTTGGATTTTCAACGCAATTCAGTGTCATACGAAAATTAGTGGTTGCCGACGCTGAGATTCTTTCTTCACGTTCACACAAACCACGAAACACAATGGCTTTTCGGCTTGCTCATATATGGCGGGATACAGCGTCTCCTGTAAGCCACAACCCTTGTTTACTTGTTTCTCCTTGGTTAGAAAGGCACGTGGCTGTATAGGCCTAGTAGCGCCAGCGACGACGAAACTGTCAACACAGCGTTCCCATTTGAGCGCATGTGTCTCAGCGCGACACGACAAGCCGCACGTTTCTTTTTATTGCGGTAACAATTATATGGACAGTCTCGACGGGTTTTTGCCGTCGCCCTTGCCGTCATATCCTTCCGGTATGAAGTTCCAATTGATAAGATCCCCCGCGCATTGTATGGTCTACCGCGGGTAAAAGCACGCGAGCGGGGGCGACGAACGCGGACGAAGCAGAGATCAAATGGGCCGGCCCATTTCCGTCGCTCTTATGGGGCATGCAATAATATCACCCCGCACGCCCGGCCCGTCTTTAACGACCATGAAAAAAGACGCGAGTTGGGGGGTTGTCGTGCGAGCACCAACTTTGAACTTTGAATCTAAGGGCGCTGGCGCGATCGCTGCCGCGCGCGCTATCTCGACAGCCATCACCGCGGTCGGCTCGTATAGCCTTCTACGTGATGCGCTCTCAACGCGAGGTGACTATGCGGAGAGGATCCTTCCCTGGAGCGACCGTAATCTCTTACACCAGCGTTACGCGAGATCGGATACAAAACAGTCAGCTGGCAGCCTCACTTCGTGTACACTACAATTTCGTGCTATCGCATTCATTGCGTCGCGCCTTTGGGTGAAACTGTGACTTTTTATGGAGTGCTCGTGAATTTATTGACTGTACTGCCATCCAACATTTCAGTAAAAACGAGAACGACTGTGAGAATGGGACTGACGTCCTAGTATTCTAAGATTAAATTATTTCATTTCAGTAATAGCAGTGGCACAAGTTTCCTTTAAACTTGGTTTTAGAAAAATGTATTCTAACCTTCTCACATACATAATTTTACGGCACCCTGACCCGGCTTGAATAAGGAAGCACACAACTATAATATACAAATTTGACTATGAGATGGCAAAGTCTGACTCAAACCTAATTATGATGCCTAAAATCTTCACAAGTGAAACTTTCACGTTGTACAAAATATTATGAACTGCCCTCCAAATCAGATGCCAGAGCTTGCTGCGGTTGCAAGTCATAGGCAACAGATGGTGCGCGAGAGTGGGCTTCAATAGAGTTACTGTATATGCTACCTTTAGGTAGCAGAGTTGCGCATCTGTTTTCCAAACGCCGCTAGCAACGATGCATTGCGGAGAAGCTGACGCTCGAGCGAACTGTCGTATTTCTCGACGCCGCCGCGTCAGCTCACTCAATTAACACTAGTCATCGACAGCCAATGTTTATCGCCGGCCTTCGACACGCCAGACATGTTTATCGGCGACGCGGTAGGCATGTCGCCTGCAGAAATGGAGTGCGACTTCACCGCATAGCTGTGCTTGCTAGCCGCACCTATGCGCTACTCTGCTACCTAAAGGGAGCATATACAGTGACACTAGGCTTCAATAGAGTCACTGTCACTGATCCCGTTAATGGGGATGGCAATCGCCGGGCGGATTCTAAGGGCTGGCGTCACGGCCCTCCGAAAACGCACCACGAAAGCGCGGACAATTTAGAGTTGGTCCTTTGGTGCGCCAGCGAACGCCGGTTGTGGTACAAAGACCGAGCCAGAGCCGAGAGTCCGATATCACAAACGATAACGAAATATATTCTCAGTTAAGGCAATACAAATATCACAAACACATGCACACTCGGCTGGTACCAGTTACAACTTCACAATATAACTCAGATGGTGGTTTACACAACGGGAGCTAAACATACAGATCACACGCTACAATGCCATCACATGCATTATAACTATTCAAGGACAGTTAAAGTCCTGAATATACAATGGCGTATCCAGTCCACAATACTTGGACGGTAATCGAATGCTTCTCTTCAAGGAAACACTCACGCCAGCTTCAGCGTTTATCGTACGTAGCTCAACCGTCGTCGTGACTTGTCACGGCTCACACGGTGTCGTCATCGGATTCTTCCAGACCGACGAGCGACTGACCGCACACCATCATAAACACGTCTTCTTTGGCTAACGGAGCCACACATAGCATAACTTCACCATCACCGGACCGACTGACTCGCTCACTCCTTCGCTGACTGTCTGACCTCCCTCGTCGTTTGCGCGCTTTTATCCCTTCTTCCCCGGTTTCTGGAAGCGTCGGGAGGGTTCTTCGGCGTGCAGTACAGGTAAGGCTAGAGAAAGGGCGAGAGCTTTCTCGTATGTTTGAACCGCGGCGGCATGATCGGCGATGCGTCACCCTTTCCTTCTAGATGTTTCCAGGCATTGCTGGGCGTTTGATCGCGTTGTCTGCTTCTGGCTCGAGTGGGTGAGGAGGATGCGGCGCGCCGGCGTCTTTTGATGCTTGTTTTTTCGCCGTTCGCGCTTCTTGGGCGGTCGGCTTGCGCCGCCTGTCTCGCAGCCGTTTGAAAGCGGCCTCACGCGCGCTTTATTACGCGCTAATTTGTGACACTGCCCCGCACTTCAAGAATATTATCACATAATATTCAAACAACACAAATGAGCGCGCACATACACACAACAAGAAATACCCCACATATAGAGTCCATAACTCAGTCCTTCCCACAATGCGCGTCACATTCACAATAGAAATATCAATACAATTCACAGGGCATTTCAATGTCACTACATATGAAAGATAAATACAAGAACATAAGTACAAAACGCCATCATACATTTCGTATAAAACAATGCGAACGCAAAAAACAAAGCTCTTCCTTTACAACGCTTATACCGTTATATCAATAGCATTGTACACATAAAATAACGCAAGTAACACTTCGGCTCACTAGCCATACACACTCGACACAGGGTATACTAATACAACACGCTCAAAACTCAAACCATTTCAAACACTCTCAAACAAATTCAGTTCCAATACCCTGTCCTGTATAATCGTGTCGCGCTTGCGCCCCTTCTTTCGGTGCTCGCTCGCTCTCATTTTGTTCCTCTTCCTGCGAGCCGTTCTATTTGACGGTGCCGGAGGGGGGCGTCTCTGCTGCCGTCGACACATTCGACACCGGCAAGACGTGGTCGCGTTCGTTCAAACGTTCGCGGTGCTTCGCCAACTTCTGCTGTCGTGGTGTTTTGCCTGGACGACCACCTTCGTCATCATTCCACTCACAGGTGGTGGTGGCCGCTTGGTGGCAATGTCACCTGCTCGGCGCGTCTTGACAGGCGGTACAGCGACCGTTGGTGCTCCCTCATTGACATTTCGTAACACCTCGGCATCAATTGGAGCTCGGGCGACCTCTTTCCTGGGATTCTCCTCCGCGGTTCCTCTGTCGCGGTTCCTGAACTGACGAGGCTTCCATCTTCGGGCTTTTCCCAAACGTTCAGGATCGTATGGCCCTCGAGCTGCGTCGATGTTTCCCACGATTAGGTCGAACAGGGGGTTATCCATGCACAGGGCAGTAACTCTGCCGCTGAAGTAAGGGGTCTCGACCTCAATCTTGGCTTCAGGAAGCATTCGAATGGAACTATCAAGCAGGCAAACCGGTTGGGTATTGCCTGTGAACTCGCTCTCTCGGACCAATTTCTTTCGTACGATAACAGTGGTGCACCCACTATCTCTTAATACCGTGACTTCCTTTCCACCAACCTTCCCCTTAAGTGTCGGCATTCCTTTCGTTGTGTCTGTTGTCATTGCAGCACCAATGAAATGCATCTTCTTCCCGCTTTTCAGCTCGGTCAATTCATCATTGGTGCCTTCTGCTTCCTGTTTTTGCGGGTATACGCACAAGCTGCTTGGTGGCCTTTACTCGCATCGATTCGACATGCGTCGGCATTGTGCCCAGTTTGTCCACATTTAAAGCATTTCATTACACTGGGGCGTGAGAAGTTAGTCCGACAACTGTTCGCGCGATGACCCACTCGGTTGCACAGAAAGCATCGCGGAACACTCTCCGGTGCATGCTTCTTTTCTTCAGTAGCCGATTTCTTCGACTCCTCGTGAACCTCCTTTTTTACTTTGGCCATATTCGTGCCACCTTGCGCTTCCAGGAATTGATCGGCCAATTCAAGCATATCCTCGAGCGATTTAGCTCTCCTCTCTTTCAGATACAGCGACAGGCTCGGGTGGCAACTGGTGAGAAATTGCTCTCTGATAAGAAGCTCTCTCAGCTCACCCTACTCCTGCGCCGTCTCTGAAAGTTCGATCCAACTGTCAAAATAATGGCTGAGCCGCGCGGCATACTGCGTTGCCGTCTCGCCATCAGCTGGCTTTCCCGTACGGAACCGATCACGGAAGCCTTCCACTGTGAATCTAAATCGCTTCAGCAAAGCAGCTTTCACTCTTCCGTAATTAGCTGCATCGGTAGATGACAGCCTACCGTACACACTGAGCGCTTCGCCACTCAAACAAGTGCTCAAAGCCGTTGCCCATTGCTGCTCCGGCCAATTTTGGCTTCTAGCTATCGTCTCAAACCTGTGCAGGTATGCATCAAGGTAATCTTTCCTCTCATCAAACGCCACAAGCAGTTTGCTTGGGTTCAAACGGAAGCTATGATCTTCCCTTTCACTGCTCTCGACTCTAGCCTGGACAGGAGTTTCGATGCGCAGCTGCAAACGGAGCCGTTCGAGTTCCAACTCGTGCTGCCGTTGCCTTTCTCTCTCAGCAATGTCAGCTTGCATCTGTCTCTCTTGCGCCTCTCTTTCTTCCTTCAACTGTCGCTCTTTAGCCTCTCGCTCTTCTTTCTCCCTCTTAGCCGTTAGCCTCTCTCTCTCTAGTTCTGCTTCTCTCTCTTTGTTAGCCCTCTCAACCGCCAACCTCTCTCGTTCAAGCTCTGCTTTCAGCTGTTGTTCCTTCATCTCTCTTCTTCCTTAGCGCTTTCTCTTTCTTCTTTTTTCTTTTGGCTCACCCACTTTCGTAGCTCGGCCTCAGACAGACCTATCTTCTCACCCAGGGCAACTAATTTCTCGAGATCCATGATGCCCGTCAACGATAACCTAGCCGCGTGCACAAAACCTCTGCCTAACTTCGAATACCAAAACACTCTCTGCACACAGGTTAGCTAGAACGCGGTGCAACACCCAAAAATCTTTCGCGAGCACTATCAACGTCTAAAGGTTCTTTCTCCCTACTTTGGACCACTGTGCACCAAAAAGGTCCTGTGTCGCGGACGCCAGAATAATTGTCACTGATCCCGTTAATGGGGATGGCAATCGCCGGGCGGATTCTAAGGGCTGGCGTCACGGGCCTCCGAAAACGCACCACGAAAGCGCGGACAATTTAGAGTTGGTCCTTTGGTGCACCAGCGAACGCCGGTTGCGGTCCAAAGACCGAGTCAGAGCCGCGAGTCGATAACACAAACGATAACGAAATATATTCTCAGTTAAGGCAATACAAATATCACCAACACATGCACACTCGGCTGGTACCAGTTACAACTTCACAATGTAACTCAGATGGTGTTTACACAACGGGAGCTAAACATACAGATCACACGCTACAAATGCAATCACATGCATTATAACTATTCAAAGACAGTTAAAGTCCTGAATATACAATGGCGTATCCAGTCCACAATACTTGGACGGTAATCGAATGCTTCTCTTCAAGGAAACACTCCCGCCAGCTCCAGCGTTGATCGTCGTAGCTCAACCGTCGTCGTGACTTGTCACGGCTCACACGGTGTCGTCATCGAATTCTTCCAGATCGACGATCGACTGACCGCACACCATCAAAACACGTTTCTTTGGCTAACGGAGCCACACTTAGCGTAACTTCACCATCTGGGCCGACTGACTCGCTCACTCCATCGCTGACTGTCTGACCCCCGCGTCGTTTGCACGTTTTATCCCTTCTTCCCCGGTTTCTAGAAGCGTCGGGAGGTTTCTTCGGCGTGCAGTACAGCTAAGGCTAGAGAAAGGGCGAGAGCTTTCTCGTATGTTCGAACCGCGGCGGCATGATCGGCGATGCGTCACCCTTCCTTCTAGATGTTTCCAGGCATTGCTGGGCATTTGATCGCGTTGTCTGCTTCTGGCTCGAGTGGGTGAGGAGGATGCGGCGCGCCGGCGTCTTTTGATGCTTGTTTTTTCGCCGTTCGCGCTTCTTGGGCGATCGGCTCGCGCCGCCTGTCTCGCAGCCGTTTGAAAGCGGCCTCGCGCGCGCTTTATTGCGCGCTAATTTGTGACAGTCACTGTATATAAAGGTAGCATGTACAGTAACTCTAAAGGTAGCATATAAAGTAACTCTGAACTCCAATGGAAGCATCAAACATAATGCGAGAATATACGCAAGATGAAACGCTGCAGTAATGAAACAGAAACAACTTTGATGTTAAAATAGGCGTGAGGTGATGCGCGCTATTTGGAAATGAGTAATGGCTGACCCCGATCCATTGGCATAAATATAGTGTGACGTGGTTGTGACGTTGACGAAGGCTGCAGCAAGACCGTGGAATAACTTTTAATTTGGCAAATTTATGCGCGGAAAATGAACACTCAAGATACAAGCGATACACACTGCGCACTGATAGCGGTGTGAACGTTCAACGGCCGTCGAGTAATCTACCTAGCGGTAAAGTGAGTCGGCTTTTAGACATGTGCTGTCGAAGATTCCAGCTATATTGCTGATGGCCGCGTATGTTCTAGAATAACTCTTATGTGCACGTTGTGCGTGCAATGTCAACGGAAGGCTGTCAAATAAACTGCGAGGCTCCCGGTCATTCGGGCACGGTTTGCGCGAGGCAGTAGTTCCACGTGTAATCAGCGGTTACATAAAGAAAGGAGCACGCGTGGTGATATATAAGTGCCTTCTTTATGGTAATGTAGCCTATTCATCATCGTCCTTCATCTCATCATAATATTCCAGTCACCGCGCCACGCCTCTCGCGCAGCCCATGCCTAGAGATCGAGGCGCGAACCAGAGTAGAACGCGCTCACGCTCCTGGTGGTCTGGACGCCTGCTAAGGGCGTCGCTCCGCTTAGCCTTGTAATAAAGTGGCGAGGCAACGGCCCGGTTACGTCGGCCGCCTTTCCGTCTTATCACGTCTCTCGCTACATTTGTGACCCGGACGAACACGCCCTTCAACGAGTGGCCCGCTGTCATGCGTCCGCGGCTCTGCCTGCCAGTACCACCGTTCCACCCTGCCTACCGCCGAGCCTGGGTCATGCAGCTTGATGCCATTCTCGCGCTGAATAGCATCACCGCACAGCGGCTGACGCGCGTCGTCATGCTGCACGCCGTCATGGTTGAGCTCTGTAATCTGGCTGCTGCGTCGACATCGAGCACGCAGCCATACGATGACCTCTGCGCTGCGAAGCTGGCATGCTGCGGGAAAACCCAGCGCCCCCTTCGAGCGAGCCGCGTATTTCTGGCTTCCCCTCTGTTTCCGCGAGCGGTGCCAACTGGCCCGCTTCCCTCCCTTGCCCAAGACCTAACTCCTCCGGCTACGCCTTCTTCGACCTCACGTCCGGCCAACAGCGCGTCGATTACCACGCCCGACCACCCGCCCGATGAGGTAAAAGACGTTCCTGTTGCCATGAACCAGTCCACTGAGAGGTCCGTTTTTTCGGCACCATCGGCCCGTGGTCCTTCAGGCGTGCCGGCCATCTGCACGTCTTCCCCGACCTGCACGGCCCACGATACCTGTGACATGTTAGGCTCCACAACGGCTACGTCGCTGCACGCCCTGGAGTCTGCCATTGCCACGGACATAGTCTCGCCCGCTATTAGTCTTCCAGTCAGAGAGGCATCGCCGTCGACGGCGTCTAATCAACCCGACTTTTCATCAGCTTAGACATTTGCGCATCTGGTCAGCAGCGACCACCATCGCCCCCGAAGTCTACCGCAGCAGAGGTTCGCGCCCCTCAGCAGCCACGGCCAAACATGCGGGGCGCTGCGACAATGACGGAAACTCCCCAGGCCTGCCGCCTTAATGGTCTGAGGTAGAGCAGACCGCGTATACGCCACCAGCCAGGCTGGCAGAATTCCCACCTGCCGCCCCCCATGCACGCTTTCCTGAACCGGCCAAGCAAGGTTATTCAGTGACGGCAGTTTACAGATCTTCTCGTCCCTCTTCCATGTCGACTGCGCTTCCTGTCGTCCCCAACATCCATTCTCACGACAAAATGTCGCTCAAGATCACTCGGACGAACAGTGAGGCCACGAGTTAGACAACTACAACAGCACCGACGCCCTTTCCCGCGTGCCACCATTGCTCGGGCCAGCATGGACAATTTTGACGTCGGATCTAACCACAGTCTGTCTCTCTATGGACCCAGTCCAGAGCCAATCTGCGTGCCAGCGTCTGTTGAGAGCCGCACTCATGCAGGAAACCTCGAGACCATCCAGTGCGGTTAGCGCTGCGCACTCGTTGCAACTACTCTAATCCGCACCCCGCGTACATCCACCATACAGCGCGACGCTTGGGCTTGGGACGACGACGATTTCAACGTTCCTTTCACTCTACCGTCTTTGGGTTCTCGCACCTTCACGCCATTGTGTGCTCGAGTTACCTGCACCGAAGTGCTCACAGCGGTCACCTTCGTCGATTGCGCGTGTGCCGTGCCTATGGATTTCCTTCGTCCGGCTACGACACCTATGTCGTCGACACCAACTACTCCTTCCGACACCTTGCCATCGTCACGACTCTCGGCCGCTGCGCAGCTCCCATAGCCACTCGCAAGAGACCCACTGGTTCCCGATGGTCCCTTCACGTTGCCGGCCTGAACTCACCATGGACACTTTGTTTCGCGTTATGGACACTTGTATACGCCCCCATATTTTGTCTTGTGTCCTGTCTCCATTTTGCGCTGTTTTTTGCCAAGTTTAACCATGAACCAACTAGCCCAAGCCTCGACAATAGTAAGCATTTTTCACTTCGGTGCACTTCTGCGGGGCGGGGAGAGGGGTGAGTAATCTGTAGCTTCATCAGCACCGCCCTTCATCATCATCAACATTTTCCAGCGACCGCGCCGCGCTTCTGGCGCAGCTCATGCCGAGAGCTCAAGGCGCGAGCCAGAGTAGAACGGACTCACGCTCCTGGCGGTCTAGACGCCTGCAGCCACCACCGCCGCTCGTAAGCCTTGTATATATGCCACACAAGGCCACTCTACACTTCCCCGCTGCCGCAAAAATTTGTTTGGTTGTGTGGGTAGAAGTCCGACTCTCGTTATACGTATGTTTTTGCGGATGTTTCTATGTTTGTTTGGATAGACTACTTACGGAGGTGTTTTCGTGCCACCATATTGGGCAGTATACCTTTCAATTTTAAACAGCGGAGCAGCCAAAGCTTCGCAAAACTCCGTGCCGCATTGACAGGAAACTATCATTATGATGAATGACTTCTGCCTTCAAAGGCGCAGCGTGCCTAGCGTGCAACGCAATAACCCGACCGGTGCGCTCTCTTCGTCCTCTTCATCATCTGCTTCGCTTCCTTAACACGTGCGCCCGACGCGCGCTTTCCCGCCGCGCCGATTTGTCCGCCGTGAGATGCAATTCCTCCGAGGCGCGAGAGAAATAGCACAGAGAAAGAGAAATCACGAGAGAAAGAATAGAAAGTGCGAAATTGAGAGAAAGAAGGGGAAGGGAAAAAGGTAGAAACTCGAGAACGAACAGACTCAGAGAGAAAGAGAAAAAGACACACCAAAAAGAAACAAAAAGCACATGAGCAAGACAGAAAGAGAATGAATACATTCTGCTGTAAACCAAAGAGGCGGGAAGGGGAAGTGAGGTTAAGGAGCAGTTGTGAGGATGAGGAGGAAGAAAAGAATGCGGAGAGGGTAAGTCATGGCATATGCTATTAAAACACAGCAAAGGAAGTGACGTTTGGGAAAGTTGGATTTGATTATGCATTTTTGAAATGTGTAGCGCGGAAGCGAGACAGAAAGGGGAAGAAGAGAAATAATACTTAGTATAGTTTACGAAGGGGATGGGAAAGGGAATTTATGGTGAGGACGAGGCAAAGGTGAACAAAAAAGAAGAGGGAAAGGGGTAAGCATAGCATAGCCTTGAAGAGTATAGATAGTAAGAGTGGAAACGAGAAGTGATTGTGAGGAGGAGTGATTTTCGGGTCAGGAGGAAGGAGGAGGGCAACTTTGAAGGAGTTAAAGAATAAAAGAAACGAAAGATAAAGAACGAGTTGACGAAAAAAGAGTCAAACATGGTTTCGGCAGAGCTGGTGGCGCTTTCTGGCTAGCGCGTTTATATAGACTGCACAGCTGTGGTAGTTTTAACTTATCAAGTGCGAAGCTCTTAAAGCTCGAGGTAAAACGGGTGAACAAAAAGAAAAGCCCCTCCGTGCCGTTACCATAGCAACCGCCACGAGGTGCAGCCGCCGTCAAGCGTCCGCCAAGCAACGCCCACCGACGAAGACAGTCCGCGCACCTGGTGTGATGTGAGCATTGTCTTCGCTTAGCAACCGCGTCTACGTCATAAATCTCATAAATAGACGCGTGCTTGGCTGCGTCTAGGCAATAGGAAGCCTTGGGTCGGCCGAGGAAGGCGCGCACAGCCGAAGAGGCCGCTTACCTCGAAGCTCGGCGTGCCGCGGACTGAGAACGTAACCGTAAACGGCGATCGGACCTCGTCTACGCTCGACAAGAGCGCGAAGCGAACGCGACTAGGAAGTAACCGGAGTTAGCCAGGAGACTTGGGGATCGACCAGCCCGCAGTGCCAAGATTTGTGCATCTTTGTGAAAAATACCCGCAATTTTATTTTATATTGAACGACTCAACGAAGATTGCTACGGCGGACGAATACACATGGAATAATTGAGTTGCTGCATTCGAAGTTTCCAGACCTTATCAATCCACATCACCAGATACAAAAAATAAGAAAATAGTCGTTTAACCGCGCAAGGTAGCCACGCCTATACGTCTTACGTAAAGTCGTCTATACATACACATATACAAATATAAAATGAGGTGGGCGTGTAGACACGGACACAAGAGATCAAGGGAACCCAAACGCCAGCTACCAACAAAAAGGCGCATTGCGGCGGAAAAAAAAAAGTTATTCACAAAAAGCTTATCTGCGCATACGCAAGCACGCAGCGCAAACTTTAAATCTGACAGAGCTGGGGATCGGCACGAGAGATAATTAGTCAGGCATTTCATTTCTCATTTATACAAGTTATTCGACGACTCGCTCGAGCATGCGCTACGACTGCTATCGATGTGCCAGGCCTCGAGCATCAGACGCGTTTCTTCATTGTTGTGCCTGTACAACAATGCGCATTCATCTAGTTAAGGCGCGCATTTTCATGCTTGACAATGTGGAAAAAAATAAAGATTAGGTCTTGAGCCTGCGGTGAACGAATTCTTATTCTCCATTAACATCTGCATTACACAGCGGCCCGTCTGTCCTATGTACAAGCCGCCGCAGCTAAAAGGAACATTATTGCATGGCAATGAGTAAATTTCTTTGTGTGGCTTACGAAACAAATGTCGTTGCGCCTTTTGTCTATTGCTCGCTCATTTTTTGCCTGCATGGTGGCGCATTTCTTTCGTAGGCTGTTGGCAGCTGTAAAACCAACAATAATGCCGTACCTTTTTTTCCATATTCTGAAGCCTGTGAGATAAGCAATGGATGCAAGGTATACATCCCCAGGATTTAGGGACATATACGTGTCGCGCCATCTCTCGGCGGTGACCGACCGCCCCATCGTAGCTGATTGGAAAGGTAACAAAAAAAATCATGTCCCACGGAAGAAATGTGATATTGAAAACGACTCTCGTTTCAGATAGTAGGGAACCACTATAGCATTTTAGGCGTAATTCTACTAACGAGTCACAAAGCACCAATCTTCCCAGGCCATATCAAGATTTGACCACACAGCCTCTGGCAGCTGCCTCAATTAAGACCGATTTGGCACCTTTCAACTTCGTTTGGTTCCAAAGCTCAGAGATGAAGTTTTAAAAACGGCTCCCGCTTTTAGATATGCTGAGTAGCAGTCTTTCAATTTATATGCTGCTTTATTGTGTAGCTAAATCCATGTAACTTCCTCGGTCCTTTATGGCTGCCTTATTCTTGTTGTTTCCAAAGCCCACATTAGGTCCTACATTGTATCGGAGTGCGTTGGAACAGCTTGTGCTGCCAGAAGTTTTTGAACACAATGCTCGAGAGTGTGCGAGGTAGAAACAGAGGAAGAGGGTGATTCAGTGCCTCAGTAAGTCCGCCTCGCCTCTGGTGTGGGCAGCGCGCGCTCAATTTTAGCTCCTGTATTGTAATCTAGTGGCACCTTCCTCAACTACGTCAATGTCCTCAATTCCTGGGGATGCCTACGACACGCTTGCTCTAATGCTTTCTGTCACGATGTTCGGACTTGACACAATGGCCTTCTTTAAACGTTCAGCAACAGTGACTATTCTAACACGACAATAACATGGTTCTTTATCACGCTGAACCAGCGTCAAGCTCAAGCTGGCATTCATTTTGTGCGCACACGTTTTGGTGGAAGAGGACTTAAGGCTATTTGGCCGCATTTTATGTGTGTGTGTGTGAATCTGTCTGTGTCTGTGTGTGTGCACGGATGTGTTGTGTGTGTTAGGGGCGGGGTGTGCGGGTGTGCAATGCACAGCTATGCGGTATCGCTATGTGAAATAGTGATTGAAAACGGCCTATACTTCAATGTTAAAACGTTTGTTCTCCTGCATGACTGGCTAGCTTCGTAAAAACGACAACAAATAACGTAAACGAAGTGATGAGAATAACGATAAAGTGGTTCCTTAAGCAGTTTCTTTTCCTAATGAAAACGTTCGCATAAGCAGCGAACACACATGCTACCATTAATCAAGCTGCCACGATACGTGTTCAACGCTTTTGTCAGTCAGACCTTTTAAGGATATGATAGGAAAGACCATGTGTGGTTTTGTCTGTCCCAACACTTCGAACACATGATGCCATAAGTCAAACCATAGGTCATCATCAAGAGCAGAAAAATTGGTTGCTATATGATAGGCTGTTCGATTTGTGTGCGACCAAGCGCCACGCAACTGGACAATACTCTCTGACGCGAAATGCCCATTAAAATCACTTCATTCATGCTCAAGAAAAGGACAATATTACGTATTGCTTTCCGAAATCATAAAGGCATTCGATCTCACTAAACGGAATGGTCACTCTGCCATCTTCCAATGGGCACCTGGACACAGTGGCTTGGCAGGCAACGTGCTAGCTGATGCTACGGCAAAATCCGCTATGGATAACAGCGCCGCTCTCCTAAAAATTCCGTATTCGCGAAGCGACGTAAACTCTTTGTTGAGATCGCTATTGCGAGAGTTCACATCAACTTACTGGGCTAACCCAGACCATCGGCATAGGCGTCTGCAGGAAACACACCCTCACATGACGTTTCGACTCTCGGCTAAAATAAAGCGACGCCACGCCAGTCTGCTGCACCGGATTCGACTAGCCGTCGCCTTCACTCGACGCTACGTGCACCTTATCTGCCTTGCGGACAACCCGAGCTGTGAGCGATGCCAAGTAGATGAAACTTTAACCCACATAGTGTACGACTGCCCTCTGTAATTCTCCCAACGGAAGACGCTGGCCCCTTCCCCTTTTCTCCTGTGCAGAGTAGCAGGCTAGAGCGCCCAAGCTCATGCCGACCTCTCTGCCTTCTAATAAATTTTCTCTCTCTCTCTCTCAACACCTGATGCGCGTGCACAGACGAGGTACATCGGCAAGCGCCATATGCACTGAGAGAAGATGGCAAACTAAATCATGTCTTTGAAACTGAGTGAAAGGAATTAATGCAATTTCACAAAGCAGCTCTACAACACGCATCTTCCGGAAATTCCTCGTGCCCACCCTGAGGGCAATCGAGAAAATGCTATTTTATGAAATGAAGCGAAAAGTAGCAATGTGAAACGCGGAAGTGAAGTGAAAGAAAAAAAGCTCTGAAACGCTATAATTAGCCTTTGGAATTACACATGCAAGAAACACCACACTATGCATTTTAATAAAGCACAAAAAAATTTGGCAGATCCCACGTCTTGTGGAATCGGTTTCGTGCGAAGCAGTCAGCGAGTAGTTGTGTATGCTGCATTTTATGGCTTTCATCCAAGCGTTACGAGGTGGATCCACGTGTTTTTTGAGCGTAGTAGTTGGGTGCACATCGTGGCTTTACCAGGCACGTCGATTACGCTGGCGTTTAAAAGGTAACTTATGGAGTGACGTAACGTCAGCACTCATTTTCCAGCACAGACGCCAGTATTATCGAAACGAAGTGCACTTTACGATGCAATCAATGACGTGAATATCACACGTAACCTTAGTTAGCGTATTCCTCCGCGGTCAAGCAACGCTTGAATATAACTTCCTGAATCACAGGAATACAAGCGTAATTTTATTAAGCGGAGCCAACATTGGAACCACAATTGCCGATAATCCGGCATGACGCCTGTATCATACGAGAACATCTGTAATCTTTATTGTATTGTCCTAAAATTAGATAGCCAATACTACAAGCACAACTGAACGTTGTACCGACATTACGCTTGCATAGGGTCTTTTCCCGAGCAAGTTTGAAGGCGTGGCCTTGCTCTGTGGTAGAATACCTGACAGCCACACACAATGCTCGAATTCAATTCCTCCTGGGATCCTAATTTTTTATTCTTTGCATTCGTCGGGTCACCGCTGCCGATGTCCGTTTTTCTTTAGACACTCGAATTTAAGTTACGAACGTGTGTTCTCGCCGTTCCTGGGAAGATAAAAAACTGTCAATAACCTGTGGCTCATACCCGCTAATACCGCGGCCGTGGTATACGGGTATCTGACACACGGGTCTGGAGGACAGGGTTTCACGTCGGATGCGACAGGATTTTCACGTTACTCGATCATGTCATGACAAGACAGTCATCATACTGGTCAAACATTCTTACCCACGCCTGCCAATTTTGGTGTACACCAAGCAGAGGGGGCGATCACTTCAGCACCCCGACGTAGGCGGTTGAATAGATAGATAGATAGATAGATAGATAGATAGATAGATAGATAGATAGATAGATAGATAGATAGATAGATAGATAGATAGATAGATAGATAGATAGATAGATCAAAACGCTTGAAGTGCCTGGGCTTCGCTGAGAAATGCTGCTGATTAAAAAAGAGAGAAACGCCAGCCCTGCGTGGAACGCGCAGCACAATCACAGCGAAAGCTGGAAGAGAGATTTCTAGAGCCCATTCTAAACTCTATTGGGGCAGCTAATACAAGTACAAAAGTACGCGTTGCTGGTCTAGTCGGGCTGGCCATACTTTTGTGGCTTGCACTTAATACAAGTACATATGCAAGGTACCCACAACGCCATAAATCATAATTTTTGTGAAGTGCGGAAGCACTCACTATGCCATTATTCGTCTTTCTGCGGATAAACGAGGTACCCGCTGCACATCTGTAAGATATTCTGTGCACTTTGTTGATGCTGCATGTGGCTGATGACGATGAAGAACTATGGCTGAGCACTTTGTAGTTGGTGGGAAGCCTTAAGCCACAAACACGTTGCGCAATTAGCATTGTGTGGCGCATGCTTTTGATTTTACTCTTCTGCTGAGCTATGTTTCATATGCTAATGCGATTCCTTTCCCGACATGACGTCTGTATAGGTTCTTTGTGAAGTGTAACTGCTGACTTTTGCTGAACTTCATATTGCGACAAAGCGGATGCAGGCGACGCGGAGCCAAACGAAGCCAAAAGAACGAAGTTTAGACAAATCCGTGTACTACCCTTCGTTCCCCTGCTGGCTGAAGCGCCATGCGTTGCAGCTCCCATAGACACTAGCGCCAGGACAGTATTATGAGGCACTTCGTTGCAGGGGACACCGCACTGGTTTCGACCACCTGGGGTCGCACACGCAAAACTAAGCACACGCAAAACGCACACGCAAAACTAAGCGCACGGGCGCTTGTTGAATTTCACCCTGATGAGAAATTCCGGCCCGCCGTGAGCTGAGATGGTGTAAACTATCCGGAGCATTACAACCGCTACGGCGTTAGAGCAACTGGTATGAGATTTATGGCAGCAGAAAAGAAATGTACTGAAGCTTATAGTAATATTTCTCGAGTGTTGCATCCTAGAACCCCCATATGATTAGGAGGGCCGCCGCCTAGGAGGGCTCCGGAAATTTTGACCATCTGGTGTTCGTCAACATGCACAGAAATGTAAGCACATGTGCCTCTAGCATTTCGCCTCCATTGAAATGCGGCCACCGTGGCCGGTAGACAATCCCGCGACCTTCGGCTCAGCAGTCGATCATCGAAACCACTACGCAACCGTGGCGGGTTATTGCCTGTTATAAGACAGAGCGGGTAGCATGTGGGGCGGAAAGCTTTTCTTTTCCTGTACTCAATATCGCACTCAAACACTTCTTGTGTAACGTGGAAGGATATATAAGGAAACACGGAAGGATGGCAGTGTGCATGGAGCCAGCTACAATAGTACTCTAAGGTAGGCATCATTCGTTTTACCAGTAGTAGAGGAACAAGTTTCTTTGTATAATTTATTTGCGACCTACAATTCCAAACCTTATGCAAACACTATTTTAGGACACCACGAGATGAAATCAGTGAAACAAGCACTAAACTGTATGTCACCGATTGGAATATAAAATCTTAAAGACCGCTTTTATCCTAATGATGTCACCTAAAAGGTTATGACTGCCTTCCTAACATTACAGAAGTCTTGCTAACATCGGGCGTTTAGTGCCGCAGATAATGGGGGAAATGAAATTCAAGCACCAAAAAAATCACAGCATATCCACGGAGTGAATGATGATGAGTGGGCGAAGCTGCGGAGGTTTATCGGTAAACCATGAATCTTCCGTGAATTCGGCCCAGTACATCATCACCGACGTGAGATCGGGCGCGTTTATACTAAAGGTTCGATGAGTTATGACGACTTGCAGCTCACTTAAATCTGACATGTACGCTGTGAATTTTCATTGTTTAGAAAACCATTGCTTTAGAAAACATCTGGCGTCTTTCGTTAAGCAGCTGGCGTCTTTTCGTTTTGCTTTAGAAACATCTGGCGTTCTTTCGTTTTGCTTTTAGAAAACATCTGGCGTCTTTCGTTGGTTTATTTCATCAATCAACGGCGTTTTGAACAAAATTTTTATTGTTTAATCACGCACAGGAGAAATCTCACCAGGCACTACCTTGGAGGTAAATAATGGCTGCTAATGGGAATGAGAGACAGAAGAAGTCGGCTTTTAGCTAACACTTCACTTCTACTTCTACTAACGTTTCCTACTGGAACATGCCAATGGCTCCCAATGGGAATGAGAGACAGAAGAATTCGGCTTTTAGTTAACGCGCACGCTGCGAATTTTTTTATTGTTCAACAACGCACAGGAAAAATCTCCCACCGGCACCACCTTGGAGGTGAAGATCTGGTACTAGCGTTACGACTGGTTACGCACTACTACGACTACGAGGGACGAATGGGTGCCGCCTTAAGGAGCTTCGCCCCTAAAAGACACTGTGACAATGAAAGCTCAACTAAACGCTGCCTTAATTAAAGAAAAGGAATGCTGAGGTTAGAATAATTATGAGATGGTGCGCGTAATCTGGAAATGATTAGTGATATCAGCGGGAATATCCGTGAGTGCCGTTCTGCGATTTAAATCGGAGGTCCTATTGTGCTTGCAAGTTAGCAAAGAGGGTTAACAGAATTTTCCCGGAAAAATTTCCTGTGGTATCCGTTTAAGTAACGCCTATGTGTTTGCTACAAATCGCTGGTTCTTTCGTCATCGCATGCTGATGTGTTTGACGTAATTGCGAGAAACACAGAAACGCGGTCGCAACATCAGAATGCTAAGTGAGCATGAAACTACTACAAGCCGAGTAGGGCGCTATTTCTTCCCGTTGGTGTCTAGTACCACACGCTTGTACTTCCCGCGTTTACTCCGCGTTGAGGCTTTCAACGTAATTGTCCCGTTGTATGAGCACAGCCTCTTTCCTCTTCTTGGCTGCGTTTGTCAACGTGTTCCTGCAAGTGCGCCGGTATAGAGAGATGAGTAAACGACGCTTGCTTCACGGGTACAACAAGTGAATAGGGACTGCACCTTCAGGAAGCGAGGGAGTTTAGCCAACACCATTTAGAAAAAAAATCACAAGATCTCCGCTAAAGGGGAACATGAGGCGATGCGAAGCAGCGCTTCGGCATTTCGAGCCCACGTTTCAGAGGGGAAGTGGAGAGGGGGAGAGAGGGAAGGGGAGAGGCAAGGGGAAGTGGAGAGGAAGCAAGTGGGAGAGGGGGCGGGGTAGTGGAGAGGGAGAATGGGAGATGGGAGGGGAGAGGGGAAGGAAAGAGGGGGAGATGGGAAGTGGGAGAGGGGAAGTGGGAGAGGAGGTGCGTGGAGAGGGTACGCGCATGCGCAGTAGGGGTGGTAGCGCCGCACACCACCACCGGATTGAACTTCGACATAAGATGTTTCGCATCTAAAAATTGCCCGCGTATCTGCGTGCTTCGCTGCAAATGTCGTCTAAAGACGATAGAAGAAGCGCTGCGTGAGATATGGACGCCATCTGGCAATACGTCGGGAAACATGAGCGCTGTGTGTCGGGCTGATAGTCCCGGCGCAGCAGCAGGCGAAGACCGGCGGTGACCAACGCGACCGGCGGGGACGCCAGCCGCTCGAACACGCGATTTGGTGCGAAGCGCTGAAGCAGAAGAAACCTCTGCACTCAACGAGTACTCTCCACACACTCTTTTATTTACACGTCGCCTGGGTAAAACACGAATGCCAGAGCGGCGCCGCATGGTATTCGTACAGTGCAATACAGAACCGAAACCGAAACACAACAATGAGCTCGTGCAGAGGGCACGGATGAAGGCAAGTTTAAGCGCAGTCGCATTTTAAGCGTAGCTTAAGAAACTAGGGTCTTTAGAATTACGTATGTATGCATTTTCTCTTGACGGAACACACCACCTAATACTTACCTAGTGATGTTACGTCTCAGATATGCGTAATGTTTGCTTTTTGATCGACAATTCACACAAGTATGAACCTAGTCAGCCGTTCAAGATAGCTGACCCTTGTGCAAGTGGTTCAACTTTGGCCGTGTGGCTGAATCGAGTGACGTGCCGACAAACAGGAAGACAGAGAGACCAAAATTTCTCCGTTTAAGTATCGCAAGAAAGACTATCGTCTTTAAAAAGAAGGCCTGCGCATGCCCTCCTGTCCCCACCAACTACGTCATCGCAGTGACATCTGAGGCGCGACGACGCGGGAAGACACGCCGCGTGGTTGTGCGGAACGCGGTAGAAGAAAAGCGGATCAGTTTGCGTTAGATGTGCGTTGCGTTGGATGGGCACATATGATGTGAGTAAGCGCCTGAACAGCTATCGCGTGCTTTGGTCCCATCGTTGAACCCTGGTCGAGCAGGTAGCAATTTCCCAGTGGTCATGGCGGCAGCAAATCCGGCAACATGCTGGTCAATCCTTTCTGCTTCATGCTGCAGTTTGCGGCGTTTATTCTGGGAAACGAAGCTTCAACTAGCGTCTGCGCTGCAACAGCAACGCTGATGGGAGTGGTCACCGAAGCTGGCGTTCATTCATTGACACGTGGTGACTGCGGCATCATGGATCAACAAAGTTTTCCACGCGTCACAAATCTGGCTGTCACCTTCTCGGCCGTGACGTCAAGTCACATGCCTCACCGGACAGCTACACAGGAACCCGACGAGCTGTGCTTCACCAGTGGGCATGGCGGCAGCAAACCCGGCAACATGCTGAACAATCCTTTTAGGGGCGAAGCTCCTTAAAGCGGCACCCGTTCGTCCCTCGTAGTTGTCGTAGTCGTAGTGCGTAACCAGTCGTAACGCTAGTACCAGATCTTGACCTCCAAGGTGGTGCCGGTGGGAGATTTTTCCTGTGCGTTGTTGAACAATAAAAATTCGCAGCGTGCGCGTTAACTAAAAGCCGAATTCTTCTGTCTCTCATTCCCCATTAGCAGCCATTGGCATGTTCCAGTAGGAAACGTTAGTAGAAGTAGAAGTGTAAGTGTTAGCTAAAAGCCGACTTCTTCTGTGTCTCATTCCCATTAGCAGCCATTGTTTACCTCCAAGGTAGTGCCTGGTGAGCGTTCTCCTGTGCGTGAATAAACAATAAAAATTTTGTTCAAAGCGCCGTTGATTGATGAAATAAACCAACGAAAGACACCAGATGTTTTCTAAAAGCAAAACGAAAGAACGCCAGATGTTTCTAAAGCAAAACTAAAAGACGCCAGCTGCTTAACGAACGACGCCAGATGTTTTCTAAAGCAATGATTTTCTAAACAATGAAAATTCACAGCGTACAAGTAAAATTAAAATGAGCTGCAAGTTGTCATAACTCATCGAACCTTTAGTATAAACGCGCCCGATCTCACGTCGGTGATGATGTACTGGGCAGAATTCACGGAAGATTCACGGTTTACCGATGAACCTCCGCAGCTTCGCCCAATCATCATCATTCACTCCGTGGATATGCTGTGATTTTTTTGGCAATGCTCGCTGTTTAATAGCGTATTATAGGCATGAACATAATTTACAATAAACTTCGAGTGCAAATGAAGTAAATATTGCAACCGCATCACATCAGTGGCCATCGCGAGCTGAGACAAGACAGTGTCATATCAAAGGCGAATAAAAAAAATGGCGGACTCCGGTGCAGAAGGGACGCGTTGTGGTGACGGACGTTTGGAGCGTGTTTTGGCAGCACTCATTTGCTCCTCCCAAGGAGGTTAAAAAAAAATTGCTGGAGCGGCGATTATTGCGCAAGAGTGAAGCCGTGCCCACCACAAGATGGCGGCTGCGGCCGCCATCTTAGTAGGGGCAATCATCGGCGTTTGGCGAAGGAAAGCGAGCGTTTTCCACGCACGCCAGACGAGTTTAATATAGCAGCTTTTACGGGTCAGATACTGCTCCAAGCGTGTCTTTGTGTTACTCGTTTTCATCAGTAAGCCTCAAAGTCATGGCAAATTTTATTGGAGATCAGTCCCCAATACTCCACTCGACGGGTTACTTTTGTCGGCAACAACTATCCTTTATTTTATAATTAACGTAGTATTTATACTAACAGATCAAAGCCATTTAATCTCTTAGTAGGCACCACCAGAAAAGAGCATGTTTCCGAGTTCTTTGGTGGGCAAAAGCTGGCTTCACTTGTTCTGGCAAGGCGTTGCGAGAGCTTCCACTCCAGAATTTTTTTTAAACCTCCTTGGCTCCTCCCAAAGGCGTATGAGCGCCCACGTCTCTGCGTCGGACCACGTTGTCTTCGTGGAAGTGGCCCCCGGGGCACACCTCGTCGCAAATAACTAAACAATGACTAACCTACACATGTGCAAGGAAGTAAACAACGCGACGGACGCGGCCATTGCACGGCATGTGCTCCCGCATCCCCCTAGCGGACGTGACCGCAAACTGCCCGAGTGCTACAGTAGCGAGGTTTTTCGTTGTAGTATGATTTGTTTGAATTCATGGCAGTATTCGTAATAACGAGAATGATGGTTTAAAATAGCATGACCGCCGCGTTCTGCATTGGCGTATTTTTTGCAAGCCACTGCTACCGAGGCTAGACACTCCGTCGCAGGGAAGTGAGTTTGGCGAACGCACGTGCCGGCAAGTGCACTTTGCAGCGAGTGTCACTAAGCGTTCCTGTGTGACAGCGTGCAAATGACACTAGCGGCGTAGTGCACTCCCTAAAATTGCACTTAAGCTCCCTGTGTGACAGGGTATAAGAACAGGTTCGCTGTGAGAAAGCCCTCGAATGCTTAAGCAATGGTCTCAAATTTAGACATAAAATATACACTAAACTCTGTTATGGAAGAGCAGGATTCATATCTTGTGTTTAGAAAAATATTAAGAAATCAGAAGCGGTTAAAATCAATAATTATGAACACAACATTTGATTGCTAGACATACGTTCACGAGAATTTACAAAGCAGATTTGAATTACATGGACATAAATCAAAACAAGATATGACGCGGAGTCAACAGGTACAATTGATGTTTCACGCATAAGCACACACACGCGAATTTGTCACAAAAAGATAGGTTTACATTTCTTGTTTTTTTAGACAAATTGGGAACGATTGAGAACATTACACACTCTTAATATGGGAGAACGAAAGGCTGTACTGAATATCGTTTCTGTTCAGACGAGCGCAGAAGACGAATAGCGTCTGCATATGGAGCCAATACACTAGGATTTCCAGACTAAGCTCTTCTGTTTCAGTAATAGCAGTTGCACAAGCTTTTTCTTTCATGTGGCGTTAATACAGTACTCTAACATTCTCATATAGACCATTTTACGATACCATGACAGGACATCGATAACCACGCACTGAACTATATTATAGGAATTGGAACATCAGACGTCGATGTCTGCTTGAAGCTTAAAGATGATGCCTGAAGGCTTCGTACGTGTAATTTTTTGCTTGTACAAAAGATTATGAGCTGCCTTCCAAATAAGACGCCAGAGTTGCTGCGGTTGGAAGTTATTCGCAAACATGGTGCGTGAGAGTGGACCGGTATGCAAACATAGAGAAAGATGATGCGGAAATAAAGGCAAGATGAAACGCTGCACTAATTGCAATCAAAGAAATCAGATCTTAATAAAGGCACGAGGTGGTTCGCGCTATTTCTGAAAAGATGGTTGATGCCTCTCTCATAGGATTCGGTATAACAGGAAGGTGAAAGGTCTCGTCACAGAAGGAGTTGATTGTTTATAGTGCATTGGTATATGAGAGCTTGTGTAATGTCTGCTGTGGTTTGGCAGATATGGGCACACGGCGCTTCTTACTGGATGGATGGATGCTATGAGCGTCCCCTTTATAACGGGGCGGTGACAAGTGTGCCACCAGGCTCGAAAAAAAAAAAAACCTTTACTCTTTTTTTTTAGCGTTGGCCTAGTGTCTTTACTTCAATTAAAACTATTTTACTCCAGAAGACAAAAAAAACCTTAAGTTTTCAGCTTCGTTTTGTGCCCTTTACGGCAGAATGTCCTTATTTTTTTTCCCATTATTTATTTTTGTCCTTTCTCTCTAGTTTTCTGCCACCAATACTCTAACCGTCTCTTACTTATTTCAATCGCGGGTGTGTTCAGCTTTCCATTGTCTCTAAAACCCAAGGTGTCATGTAGGCTCGTGCCCAAACGTACACCTGGGTGGATGTCTCCACATTCAATCAGAACATGCTCCGCCGTTTCCTGATCTTCCCCGCAGCACGTGCATTGTTCTTCTTCTTTACTGAATCTCGCTTTATAACTACCCGTTCTAAGGCAACCCGATCTCGCTTCAAACAGTAAAGCGCTTCCCATTGAATTGTCGTAAAATGCCTCCCTCCTTATTTCATTTTTGCCCTTGCGGTAGTTACTCAAAGCCGGTTTTTTCTCCATAGCTGTCATCCAGTAAATCCTCTCCGCCTCTCTGACTTTTCGCTTAACGCTCTTTGTTGACATACTGCTTACACTACCAGCCGTATATTTACTAGTGAGCCTCCTAGTTCTTTTTCTCCACTGTGTGTCCACGCTCTTCCTATACAAGTAACGGAACACCTTCTCTGCCCATCTACTCTCCTTCATATTCCTTAGCCTTTCTTCGAACCTTATTTTGCTCTGAGCCTCCCTCGCCTCAAAACCTGCCCATCCCATATCGCCCTTTACAGCCTCATTTGTCGTCTTCCCGTGAGCACCCAACGCGAGGCGTCCCACAGTCCTTTGATTTATATCCATTCCCGATTGCACCTCTGCCCTCATGCACACCACTGAGTTCCCAAAAGTAAGCCCCGGAACCATTACACCCTTCCAAAGACCTCGAAGCACCTCGTACCTATTGTATCCCCACAATGCTCTGTGCTTCATTATTGCAGCATTCCTCTTTCCTTTTGCGCTAGAGGCGTTCCCGCTGACGGGAACGCCTCTAGCGGCAGCGCGCGCGTTCGTGGGGTGATGGAAGCTTTCGAACGCCGCGGCCGGTGACAGCGTTCGTGCGAGCTCCTTCGTCTTTTTCCGCAGTTTTCCGAAGCTATCTTTTTTGGCGGTCGTTCCATGGCTCAGCGTCGCCGTAACAAGCTTTGTTGTGTTGTGGGCTGTCACAATACCTACAGCAATTCACCTCGAACAAAGTTTTACCGCTTCCCGAAGGCTCGCTGGGAGAAGGAGAGACGCCAAGTTGGATACAACTTCTTCGCCGTGACAAGAAAGATCCTTTGACATTTTATTCGGTGCAGGGTGTTACGTTTATTCCATGGGAGAGGCGCCCATGAAATGAAACATTGTTTCAGACCTGCCCTAATTGTGATGCACCCATTAATCGTGGTCTCCAAATCGATGTACTTTTTTCACGCTGAATCGGTATCGCGAAGACATTGTCTAATTCTAGTTCATATTTCATGCGCAGCGTTGATGGAGCAGACTGGGAGAGAGCCCACAGAAGATACCAGAATTTGCAGTAGGGATTCCGTGGGCAATGCTAAGACCAGTGAACAGGAGCACCCAGCCTGCCTCCCAACGATTTTTGCATCCCCTTACAAGAAGGCTGGAACAGCTAGCTCATGTCAGCGTTACGAAAGGTGCGGAGACATTTATCCGTGTTTTGCATGTTGTTTAGGCTTGACAGAGCTGAACATTCATTTCGTTCTAGATGTATTCTATCCACAGTTTGTCTTTAGGGCCGGTGTAATTTTAGCGCGTCTCATGCTGGAATGTTATTTTTGTTAGTTTACGTAGGAAAATATTTGTGGTAAAACCAGCTTTCTATATCTCTGCAGGTACACCGCCACTGCCGCAGAGTGCTTGCACTAGGCGCCTATGCCTGCTCTGCAGTCGCAGGTCGCGTTAATGACATATCTGTTTCGAAAGAACTTCAAAACAATAAAACAGAATGACATACAACGAGACTATTGAATAAATGTGCTTATTTACTGTCAACTTCATGGCGTCCGACGAAGCGTTGATGCGCGTTTGGGACAGACACTGACCTGTCACCATGCTTCCGTCCGCAGAGACAAGTTCGTTAACATTATGTACGTCACCTGCCTCGAGAAGCTTGCCTTTATCACTGATTACTCCCTGAACCGGTACTTACCTACGGAGCAGAAACCTGGAGACATACAAATAGGGTTCAACCTATATAGAGTATGACGCAGCGAGCGATGGAAAGGAAAAATTGGAGGACCCTTAAGCTTCGCCTTTAAGAGTTGAACACAATAGCGAAATCCGGCCCCTAGTGCGCACTTCAACCACCTAAGTGCATACTTATTAGTCTGTATTGTTACACACACACGCACACAGATACACACGTGCGCAAATGGTAGAGGTTTTCGATCTAAAGTAAGAATCGCATGGCCTCCAAGATGCACGCCGCGCGCTTGCCATCTCGGAGGCTATAAAGAGGCGAGACATATTTCTCACAATGGCTCACAGATAGCAGCACATTATCTAGCGTTTGCTGTTGGCTTGATCAACGCCTCCTCTAGAAAGCCAGCGTTGGCTTGATATGCTTTCCGCTAGATGGACATAGTTGTCCATTTTGAGAGCTGTTTGAAAGTTCGTGTGTGTTTTTAGCAGCGATGGTCTCGCCAATGCGCCTACAAATCGCGGAGTGGGCTCATTTTTTTCGTGACACCTGCCGAACAAAATGCTAAGGAGACTCCTTCACTACATGACATTTATGTAGTGTTTTTTTCTGAAGCAGCGGCAAGTAACATCATGGTTTTGTGGTAGGACACCTGCTTGTCACGCGAACGGCCCGGGTTCGATCCTCAATGGGACCGACGATTTTATTCTTTGTTTTATTTGCTTCTTTCTCGATTTTTCGCTCACGGACGATTTTTCGCTCACAGCCAACGGTGCCGACACCGGAATTTCTGCGACACGAGCTCTCTAACGCTATCGCGTTAAAATGCTAGGTGTAACCTTAAGAGACAGCAAGATAGCAGAGTGGGTCAGGGAACAAACGGGGGTTAAGGATATTGTAGTTGAAATCAAGAAGAAGAAATGGATATGGGCCGGGCACGTAGCACGTCGGCGGGATAACCGCTGGTCATTAAGGGATAACCGGTGGTCATTAACTGACTGGATTCCAAGAGATGGCAAAGGCGTGAGAGGGAGACAGAAAATTAGGTGGGTAGATGAGATTAAGAACTTTGTAGGTATATGGCTCACAACCTTGCTCCCACGTGAAGCCATCCCGCAAGGAACGCACGTTTTCTCAGCGACAGAGTATGACAAGCTCAAAAATTTAATATTGCAGTGCGTCGCCTCCGTGTGACACCCATGGAAAGTCATTGGTTAAAAGTGAAGCTATGTGGTTTTACTTAGCAGTCCCCATATTCTCGGGCTTGAAACGAGCGTTCATCTGGTGAAAGCTTCAAGAATCCCTTCGCTCTCCCGAAGTTAGCTGAATGCACATCGCGACAGCATTTTAACGAGTCGAAACAAACAAAACTAAAGCTAGTGTGTCGGCTGGAAATGGCTCGAAATATTTACAGTAAAACGAAACAGCGCGAGCCCCGTCCTATTGCACCGCGAACCGTTACTTGCAGTTGCGTCGCCTCTGCAGCCGTATATAGTGAAATCAACAGAATAATGTCAACAGGCTGCTGAGAACTGTGAGTCAGCTGGAACAAAAACGATTACAAACGATTGGCGACGCGGTACCTGGCAAGGTAAGGCCACTTGGCATAAACATCAATTTGTTTTATTGAAGTGTAGCATTATACGAAGAAGCAGTCATCGGTTATTTTAATAATAATTTTAATTAAAACTTGGCCCCAACGAGAGCACCCCTACATGAAAGTGCGATGGCCCATATGGCGGCCCCCATGCGATCCTAACGCAGAGTTTAGATCCACTCCCAGTGTTTGAAGCTGGAACTCGCCGCGGTTCATTTTTTTTTTCACCCTTTGTAGTGGTTTCTAGAACTGGACAGTTTCCGGTCCCTGGTACCACGTACTGCACCATGGGAGAGCTATTCGCCACTGCCTCCTGCTATTCTGCATAGGAAAATCGTCATCAGGGCGGCCAGCTGACTGTGGATGGAGCCAGCCGTATGTTGATTTCCGGACAAAACTCTTTCGCTTCAGCAATAGTAGGAGCACAAGGTATATGTATTACTAGTTCGTGAACTAAGAGTCCAGACCAAATATATATGTATCGATTTATGAAATAATCAGTTGACATCACTGAAAAGCCACTGAGCTATATTATCAGACTTTGCGTATAACATGCCAGAGTCCGGTTTTAGCCTAATTATAGCACCTAGAAACGTCGAACATGTAACTTTTGGTTCGTACAAACGGCTGTGAAATACAAGTGTTGAGGTAAGCGGCAGAGGTGCCTTCGAATTGGCTATCGCCGACGCTGACAAACGCTAGAAGGGACATGAAAGCAACAATACCTTTATTCGGACGAGTTAGTGCATATTTAGTGCGTATGGGGGTAAGCGAAATTTGGAGTGGGCGTGACTCACGCACCGCAGTTCCTTTTAGGGGCGAAGCTCCTTATGCCGTGAGTCTGTCCATCCTCCATTTGTAGGTTTGTAGGTTTGTAGTAGCCACCTCTATAGTCGGTGACAAGCTAAGAATAAAAAGTAAACTCCACCGCTGTCCATTTGTGTTATGCGCGTCCAACTACGGCCGCTCTTAACCATCACGTAATGGTTAAGACGAGCCAATGAAAAATACAACATGGCGCCGTTCGCGACGAGAGGCGAGGTACCGCTGCACCGACACCGAGATCCGTCAATTCGAATTTCCTGAGTTGTTTGTTTCTTCCAGAAGAAGCTGTTTCCTACTGTTATTCGCACGTACCCAGCATCACCCTCGCCGGTCGTCATCCGATGCAGTAGAAGCTGGTGACTGCCGCGTTTGGAGTTCACCGAAGCGGCAGCAGCTCGGAGTGTTTTACAACGCTTTAGCGCGTTCCGTCGTTTCGGCAGCTTCAAGTTGCAACACGGCGTGTGTTCTCTCCATCGCTCGGATACACCAAGCATATCGCCAGAGGGTCACCACATCGACGATTGTCGTCGCGTTCATTCGTGTGCAGTGAGGTGGAAGTGAAGTCGGAATGTGCGCGTCTGTGTACGATTTACCGCCCGCAAAAGCCATGGCATTAACGTTGCCACAAGTGCGTGTGCGTGTGTGTGTGTATTACTTGGAGCTCGCAACGTTGGAAACTTGGTGATCTATTGTGATATGCGCCGTGCTGTGCTTTTATATAAGCGACGTATGTACGGACGAAGCGTGAGAGAAAGAAAGCGACCAACGTAGCCCGTTAGCGCAACACAATGCGAAAGTAAACCAACAAGGTGTGGAGAATATGCAGTGGTGTGTGCATTATAAGAAGATAATTGTGGTACACAACAATTAGATAGTGCCCTAGCCAGTTGCAAGAATGGATTCCTTCTTACCGGCGACTTCAACTCTCATCATGTTTCATGGGGATTTAGAACAGACTCCTCTGGCACACTTTTGCGGGACTGGGTCAGTCATAAAAACCTTACATGCCTAAACATGAGGCAGCCTACATTCGTTCGCGGTCGGGCACGATCAGTGTTAGATCTTTCATTTTGTAGTTCCAGTGTTTCAGTGAAGGCTTGGAGAACAATTGATTTTGCTTCAAATAGCGACCACCTTCCTGTGTATTTTGAAGTCGCCTGTCCCATAAAATCACTCGACAGGAAACAGAGAACATTAGTCATTTATAGAAAGTTTAAAGTCTGCTTGAGTTCTAATATTAACACAGTGTCCAGTGGCAGAAACGAAGACCTCGGAGTGAACCTTTGTTCAGCTTTAGAAGCCTGCAAAAACGCATCAGAATTTGTAATTTCTTCGGCTTCAGCCAAGAATGCCCCGCCTAGCAGGTGGTGGAACCATGAGTACACACGGGATTATAGAAGGAAAGCTGCATGGGAAAGACTTATATGTAATCAGAGTCCACAAAATTGGAAGGATTACCAATTCATTGCAGCAAAATTCAAACGTACAGTTTCACGTGCCAAAGAGGAATGTGATACAAACAATTCGACTACCTGTCTAAATCGAATGACAAACGTGCGTTATTCAATTTCCTTCGGTGCAGAAAGAGGATACAAATGCCAGGAAATGCGGACTCGATAGTTTACACCTCACAAGAACTGCAGGAATCATTAGATCAATTGGCTTTAGGACTAGAAAACAGGCTCGCAACGCGGCTTTCAAATTCCGTTTCTTCACCAGTAGTCTCAGAATACTCAGAAGTATCGACTTTCGAATTAGCTCAAGTCATGGAAAGATTGCCAAATGCAGCACCAGGTCCTGGTGGAATAACAAATACAATGCTAAAGATACTGTACCAGGAATACCCGGATGATCTTTTAGGCTTGGTAAACTATTCCCTTAGAAAAGCATGGATACCTTATGAATGGAAGATTGCCAAATTATACCATTGCTTAAGAAGCAAGGAGCAGGGTATAATCTCGATAACATAAGACCAATAGCATTAACATCCAATGTAGTAAAGCTTATCGAAAGGGTCTTCCGTGCCCATATATTAAAATTTATTAACGATAAACAATTATTGAGTTCGTGTCAAATAGGTTTCAGATCTGGCTATTCAATATGGCACGCGCATGTGGACCTAGAAAGCCGTATTCACATTGCCCGCCACAAAAAACAGTATGCGGCATTAGTTACATTAGACATATGTAAAGCATATGACAGTGTAGAGCATCCCATTCTAATTAATCGGTTGTGGAGTCACGGGTTTCCTGCTTATATAGTAGCCTGGGTGACGGAATTTTTAAGTGACAGATAGTTTAACTCTTTTCAAGATGGCTTCTCCTCTTCTAAACACAAACAAACTCGGGGTGTACCTCAGGGGTCCGTACTATCCCCAGTTCTGTTTAACATCTTGCTGAGTACTATCCCCCTGCATCCAGATGTGAAAACTTATGTTTATGCAGGCGACATTGCTTTCTTTGCGATGGCCCCTGACATTCATTGTCTATACAGTACACCGCAAGCATACTTAAAGACACTCGAAGTTTGGCTAGATGGTTTACAGTTGAACCTGAATGCTAATATGTGTGCTATTCTCGTTTTTCATGTTCAAGACGCTGTGCACATATCTATTAATTATAAGCTCCAAGATATCCCGCAAGTCGAATCATTAAAGTACCTTGGAGTTATTTATATTGAACATCAAGGATCCATTTTTAGTACCCAGGCGTCATACAAAGTATGGAAAAAGAGTACGAGATTGCTACGTTGCTGTACATTTCAACAAGCTGCCTCCAAATGTACTGCGCACCCGAACTAAACATAAGTTAAAAAAAGCTCTCAGGCGAATGATTTATTTACCTTCGTAAACAAAGTGGTTGTTCTCTCTCCTGTGCCGTATATTATTTTTCATTTTGTTTTTTAGACAAATGTATAACTTCAAAGATTGCTGTTTTCCGCTGCTGCCAGGCACTGCCGCTCAAGCCCTATGAGGCTTTGGCAGGCCTGATATGTGTATTGCTCTCTTATGAAATTTACAATAAAGATTTGATTTGATTTGATCTCAATTGGGGTCCCCATATTGAATACGTCGCGACAAAAGGAGTACGCGCTATGGGTGTTTTGCGCAGGGTGAGCAGCCGTAGATCCGGGATGAGAAGAAAGGCACTTTTGATGATATATAAAATATATGTCTGGCCGGTGTTAGAATTTGGTTGCGTTCTATTTTCTGGTGCGCCAGCGTACAAGCTTCGGCCGCTGGTTCTACTTGAGAGAGAAGCTCTACGGCTATGCTTAGGCCTTCCTAAATATGCTGCAAATGCAGTGTTATACCTAGAAGCGCGCACGCCACCCCTTTTATGCCAATTTAACCTTCTAACGGTGCAAACTTTCTTAAGATTATACGAATCACCCTCTATCCGCGATCAGATAATTTTTATCTCGGACCCTGACTTCTTTTTCTCAGCGCATTCGCCCAAATTTCATAAACCACAAATTGTAAATGTTCAGTCGTTACTCGATCCACTAAAGGTACCAATTCGTGGTTTG
This sequence comes from Rhipicephalus sanguineus, assembly GCF_013339695.2. Classification (NCBI taxonomy): domain Eukaryota; kingdom Metazoa; phylum Arthropoda; class Arachnida; order Ixodida; family Ixodidae; genus Rhipicephalus; species Rhipicephalus sanguineus. The sequence continues at coordinate 1,863 of NW_023615832.1, read as the reverse complement.
CTTCCTCTGACTACACAAGATAACTATCCCGAAATTGTGTATCATGATATTTTTCCGAACCACGCGAAATTCTTACCTTCCGGCATTTTAAATCGTTTGTTGCAAGAACATATACAAACTATGTCAACGAATGTTTTTATTGCAACGGATGCATCGCAGTCTGAGGAAAAATCTGGTATCGGAATATTTTGCCCTGAACTTGATTGGTCTTTTTCATTGCGACTGCCGGATTTTATTCCCGTTTTCCTTGCGGAATTTATGGCAATAATTCTGGCTTTACGTAACTTAAGTACTTCATTTCCAGTAGCGGCAGTAATGACCGATTCATTGTCTGTGTGCTCTTCGCTTTCCATATTCGGTGACACACCTATAACAAATCTCCTTAAAGTACTGGTCCCCGTGCATCTACAATGTATTAATTTAATTTGGGTACCTGGCCACAAGGGTTTATTTCGCAATGAAATGGCGGGCAGTCTTGCAAAGGCGTCGCTGACTGCACCGATAATTCCTGTTTTTCCGCCAACAGCTCACATCACGACGGCGCGTTTCCGGACACTTACAATTAGAAAAAGCTTATTAGACTCGGCATTGACAGCGTCTCCAGAGTACAAGCACCTTCTCTTCCCTTGGCACAGTGATTTAGCTAATTCATGGTTGATGGAAGTTGCCCTAACAAAAATTTGTTGCCGCGTTACTTCCCTGAATTTTTACTTCCATCGATCAGGTTTTGTAAACTCCTCTCTGTGCCCCTTCTGTAATGAGGAAGAAACGATTAGTCATTTTTTCCTATCATGTCGCCGGTTCAACACATTCAGGAAACGAATACTTGTACCACCTCTTCGAAAACTGGGCCTGGAATTATCGGAATCCATTCTTCTTTCTTTTGGGGCCATTACCCTGGGGTACAGCCACAGGGATGTTTTCTTTGCTGTTCAGGAATACATGATTGCGACTAAAAGAATATCTTGCTAAATTCCATGAGCAATAAAATTTTTCATTACTCATAATTGGCACTTTAATTCAAAACAAATAGCGTAATAAGGAGTCACAACATACACAAAATATAGGACGAATTCACCATCTACTCGGCCGATCCCCTCCATTGGGTATGTGCTATGACGAGAGGTCAACAACAACACCTGGGGTTTTTTAACATGCACTTAACATTATGCAGCCCAGTGCAGCCGTGGGAAAACAAATTGCTTTGCCGGTTGCTTAGGCTTAAAGGCGAACGACTTAGTATGTCATGTACTCCACTATAGGAGAGCGGTTGGTCACCGCAACATCGTAAAACACGAGACCCATAAGTCGGGACTGTCTATGGAGCCAGCTCTACGATGATTCTCTGGTCAGCATCATCGTTGTATCCAGGAATAGCACAAGTTTCCATGTGACTTGTTTATAAATAGGAGATTAAGCTTTGTATAAACATTGTTCTGGGAAACCACGAGAATACATCGGTAGAAACTAACATTGAACTTCATAATAAGAATTCGAATGTAAGATTTTAAGGTCTCTTTTTAGCGTAATGATGAGTTCTAAAAGCTTCTGAACTGTCGTCCAAATGAGACGGAAGACCCCTTACCGCTGGAAACTGTTTCGCGATATGGTGCAGTAGAATAAATGCGGAAACGCCAACAGAGACATGGGCGCCCTAAGGAGCTCGGGGACCCAAGAAATGTGCGAGCTGCCAGGGTGCATGCGTGGATCCGAGCCATTCTTGCGCTCCCGTCGACCGAAGGCGCAAAAAATCGAAAACTAGTGTGGGTCCCCAGGCGTCTTTGGTCGCATGCGAGACAACGCAGACGCAGCCCGGGCCACGACGCAGTATGGCCCGCGAGGAAAGAGGCGAACATTATGTGG